>NC_061508.1:110473543-110526734 GCF_022539505.1 Lolium rigidum | reverse complement strand
GGGGTTCCCAACGGACGTGTGCTTTACCGTCACAAGCAGGCCGCTAAAAGAGCCAACCTTCGATACAACCAAAAATTCCAAGGAGGTGCAGATTCACCCGACATATCCCAAGAAGACGACAACTATCGCAACAAACATGGATCTCGCATAGGAAAGCGCGCTCGTCGAGTTCCTCCGTGAGCGCTGGGAAATCTTTGCATGGTGTCCAGCAGACATGCCAGGAGTACCCAGGGAACTTGCCGAGCACCCCCTTAATTTGGATCCAATGGCGAGACTAATCAAACAACCTTTGCGGCGTTTCTCGGAACCGAACCGCAAAGCTATGCTGTCAGAAATCAATCGACTCAGAGAAGCTGACTTTAACAAAGAGTTACACACAGAGGCCACGTGGGTAGCTAACCCAGTGCTGGTCCCGAAGAAAAACACAGAGGTCCTTCGCATGTGCGTCGACTTCACGTGTCTCAATAAACATTGTCCAAAGGATCACTTCCCCCCTCCCAAGGATCGATCAAATCATCGACTCCACGGCAGGCTGTGAACGTCTTTCCTTCCCGGACGCATATTACGGTTACAACCAAATCAGATCGAAAGAAGAAGATGAAGTCAAAACAGCTTTCATAACACCTTATGGCGTGTTCTGTTATAGAACAATGCCCTTCGGGTTAAAAACGCGGGAGTAACATATCAGCGGCTGATGCAGAAGTGCCTTGCCACACAAATTGGCAAGAACGTTCAAGTATACATTGATGATGTTGTCATAACAACAAAGAAGGGGTCAACCTTGATCGAGGATCTCAAGGAAACTTTCGACAATCTCGATAAATTCTGCCACAAGCTGAACCCGACGAAATGTTCTTTCGGCGTCCCTGCGGGAGAACTTCTCGGGTTTCTGGTGTCAGCAAGAGGAATCGAGGCTAACCCGGAGAGAATTCAAGCCATCGTAACAATGCAGAAGCCAACAAAGTTAAAGGAAATACAAAAGCTAACTGGGCGAGTCGCAACTATAAGCAGATTCATTGCCAGGCTGGGAGAAAATGCGTTACCGTTCTACGCCTTGATCAAGCAGGGAGAAAAGTTCGAGTGGAACGAAGAAGCAGACAGAGCTTTTGAGGACCTCAAGCGCACAATATCGACACCACTAATATTGGTGGCACCCAAGGAAAAGGAACCTCTCCTGTTATATATCGCAGCCACGCCTCAGGTGGTTAGCACCGTACTTGTGGTCGAAAGAGAAGAAGAAGGGAAACTCCATGGAGTCCAGCGGCAGGTATATTTCATCAGCGAAGTTTTATCGCCTTCAAAACAGCGGTACCCGCAGTACCAGAAGTTAGCATATGGAGTTTTCACAACCGCAAGAAAACTGCGTCACTATTTTTCGGCGCATTCGATAATAGTGGTCAATGAGGCGCCTTTATCCAATATATTAAACAACCCAGAAGCTACGGGTCGTGTATCCCTTTGAGGAATAGAGCTTTCCCCTCGGGACATCACATATGAGAAAAGAAAAGCAATAAAATCGCAGATCTTACCAGATTTCATCGCAGAATGGATGGAGCTGCAAAACACGAGACCCCCAGATTTGTCGAGAAACTGGACCATGAATTTCGACGGGTCCAAGAGGCTAGAAGGAGCTAGAGCTGGCGTAATACTAGTGTCACCTCAAGGCGACAAGCTGAAATACGTGCTGCGGATGACGTTTCCAAACGCATCCAATAATGAGGCGGAGTACGAAGCACTCATACATGGGATGAAGATGGCGAAAGCTTGCGGAGCAACCCGATTAAAAATCTTCGGTGATTCACAGCTGGTGGCTCAACAGGTGATGAATAAGTGTGACGCAGTTAACGACAGTACGATTGCATACAAAGAAGTATACAATGAACTCGAGAAACTTTTCGACGGATGTGAAGTAAATCATATCAGCAGACTCAACAATGACGAAGCCGATGTTGTGGCAAACATCGGGTCGCAATGTTTAGCAATACCACCCGGCGGATTCTGGGAAGAGATAACTGAAAGGTCAACCAAGGCGAATAAACAACAAAAGAAGAAGGAGAAGGTTGAGAAAGCCTTGGGGGCTCCAACAGCATTAGAGGCAAACACATCGGGAGAGGAGGAGGAATCACACGAGATAATGATGGTACAAATTGCTTGGATGCAGGCTTACGTAGCGCGTATCCTAAGGAAAGAACTACCTGAAGATCCAGTAGAAGTAATGCGAGTTATCAGACGATCCAAAGCCTTTACTGTGATCAAAGGAGAGCTCTACAAGCGAAGTATTTCGGGAGTACTACAGAGATGTGTTACACCTGAAGAAGGGAGGCTTATTCTGAAGGCTGTACACGAGGGGGTGTGTGGACATCACGCAAGCAGTCGAGCAATAGCGGCCAAGGTTTTCAGAGCAGGATTTTACTGGCTAACAACAATAGAAGATGCAAAGGACATAGTGCGCACCTGTGATGCGTGCCAAAGGTTTGCAGCAAAACCTCACTCTCCGGCAGCAGAATTGATGTCAATACCACTGGCAAGGCCTTTCGCTCAATGGGGACTTGATATGGTGGGAAAATTGCACAAGGCATGGCCAGGAGGATACGAGTATATGCTCGTAGCTGTCGATAAGTTTACTAAGTGGATTGAGGCAAAGCCGATAAACTCGCCAGATGCAGCATCAGCGGTCAAGTTCATCAAAAGTATCATTTTTCGATTTGGAGTTCCTCATAGCATCGTCACAGATAATGGCAGCAACTTCACCTTCAAGGAATTCAAGACATAGCGAAGAGGTAGGCATTAAATTACACTTCGCCTCAGTTGCGCACCTGCAGACCAATGGTCAAGTCGAGAAAGCGAACGACATCATCTGCAATGGCATCAAGAAACGTCTGCTAACACCATTAGAAAAAAGCTCACCATACCTGGCCATAGGAATTGTCTAGCGTGCTATGGAGTATACGGACGACACCCAATATAGCGACACAAGAAACTCCGTTTTTTTGGTTCATGGAGCTGAGGCAGTGCTCCCGATAGAAATAGAACACAATTCTCCGAGAGTGGCGGAATATGACAAATAAACTTCAAGAAATGCATTGGAGGATGATGTCGATGCACTCGATGAAGCTCGAGACGAGGTGCTGTCACGAGTCACCAAGTACCAGCAAGATCTGAAGAACTATCATAGTCGACGATTGCAGCCAAGATCCTTCCAAGTTGGCGACCTGGTCCTTCGGCTCACGCAAGATAGTCATGAAAAATTTTAGTCGCCATGGCTAGGCCCATACATAGTCACTGAAGTAATCGAAGGAGGAGCATACAGGATAAAGGACAAGAAGACAGGGATTGCCGAGCCAAATCCCTGGAACGTGGCGCAGCTCAGGCATTTTTACGCTTAAGCCGAAATATAGTCCTATATGTAAACATACATTGTACTGAAAAGCCCGCGAGTTTTCAGACGTACTCTTTTCCTTTCAGGGCACCGAGTGGGGCTGGAAGGTTTTTAATGAGGCGAGCTCGTGGTGCTGCAATATAGTAAAGATATTGGTGATATACATCTTTTTTTCTTTGAAAGGCTCGGGGGCTTACAACACGCAAATTCAATATATATATACGAATGTCTACAATATACAATCTATAAGTTATTTGCCTTGTTCTACAACACCTCACAAACCCATAAAATAAAATACACTAGCCACCGAAACGCTCGGGGGCTAGAGGAAAGAAAAACATACAAATTGTTTCACAATATACATAATGCTTACAATATACAAGGTTCCTTTGTCAAAAAAATTTCGACAGAGGAGGCAGACTTTCATTCATGTCCTATAAGGGTCATCTATGTTCACTCTTTCATCATCAACAGTGGCACCCATGAAGTCAGCATAATTACCTTTCTCAAAAAATTCAGCGTCCATCCGAAGTAAGTCATCCATTATTTGCTCGGCCACGGGTGTCACAACATCATCGATTTTGTCGACGTTCCTCCTCCGCCTCTTCAGTTTGTCATGACAAATTTCCACGATGTTGGTCATATCCAACTTTGGGTAGCAGATCTGCAGCATGATCATGGCAAATCTAGCTCCAGCGGTCAATTGGGCCTTTACAAAACCATGGATCCGTGGAGCATCCCTGAATTTATCCATCAAAATCGGGAAGGGTCTTCGGCTGGGAGTTTTGAGGAAACATGGTGTTATAAACCAGCGCCAGCGTCCTTATGCAGAAATTAAGATATTCACGAACTTTGCCTGCGCGGTCTTGAAATCGGACAATCCGGCGGGTACGATCCAATGTAGCCCAGAAGTTGGAGCCATGGTCCAAAGCAAATTTGACAAGCAAGTTTGATCTCGCGTCAACCCGCTGATCCTCGACAGCAGTATCCACAAAGGAGCCTATTTAACAGAAGTATTATGGTAAGACGAAAACATGCAAATAAAGGGGGAGAACATCAACTTTGCGAAACATACCCACCATATCCAGACTAGCGTCGGTCATCAAGTCAAGCATATAATCCTCTCGAGAAGCAGCATGTGCAGCCTCAGTGACCGCAGCCTCTTTTAAAGCTAAAGCCTCTTGAGCTTGCTGAAGAGCAATTTTTCCCGGTCCAATGATTTTCGAAGTTGTTCCATCACTACAAGTGTTTGTTTTTTCATCGACTGAAGTTGTTGTTGAAGTTCATCCAAGTCCCGTAAAGGATTATCATTCGAGGAATCTTCAACGAAATCATCAGTGGAAGTTTTCCTCGAGTAGGAGGAAGCGGGCAAAGCATCCGAAGAACGAGGTATCGCGGTATAGTTGTCAAAAACCAACTGGAAAGAAAATCCCGACATCAATCACTTTGCAAAATATATAGCATTCCATTAATCATACGGATATTTACACGTTCATTACAAGAATTGGTTCCTATTGAACCAATGGTAGGCTTCCGAAAGACACTACTAAGGCAACAACATCAAAAGAAGAGGAAAAAGAAAAAATAGAGACAGGATGGTCTACTTGACCTCCGGCTTGGCGAAACTGGAGGGAGTAGCTGGCTTGTATCCAAGGAAGGAGAGGATCTTCTTCGAATGCGGCTTGGCGGCCTTGATCAAAGATTGCCACCTCTCCTTGTTGATCGTCTTCGTCTCACCAACTTTCGCCCAGTCAATGCTTTGCTGGCTCTGGGCAACCAAAGCTATGGTGCCTTCGACGCCAGTCTTTAGGTTTTCCTACCGGAAAGCCAACCCAAGATCTTCTTCAGGAATATAGCACTTCGCAAGCTCAGAGAAGGGTTTTGGCGCGCTTTT
Organism: Lolium rigidum; assembly: GCF_022539505.1. Taxonomy (NCBI): domain Eukaryota; kingdom Viridiplantae; phylum Streptophyta; class Magnoliopsida; order Poales; family Poaceae; genus Lolium; species Lolium rigidum. The sequence goes on along the minus strand of NC_061508.1, from coordinate 110,521,461 downwards.
CTTCGGGAAGAAGTAGGGAAAAAGGCGCGTAAATGCAGTTCGCGCATCGGCAATACTGCGGCGCGCCAGATCCCCATGAGTTTCAAGGAGAGAAAGGGCGTCGAGAAGACGGTCCCCTTCAGGCCTTTCAAGTTCAAAATCTTGAACCATCTTTCCTGCTGAAACAAATTTTGGGTTATCAACAAATACAGGGAGAGCTAATCTTAAAAGGGATCCGAGCAAAGGGATTAATTAACTTACTAACAAAGCGCCGACTCTGCGACTCCAGGCGGCCAATGACATCTTCCTCACGAGCAGTTTGTTGAGTTATATTCTCGCTTAAGGCAGTTTCAGCTTGGTGAAGTCTTTTTCGAAGTTCTCCAACAGAGGCAGCGTCTTGTTCAGCCTTCTCACGAGCTTTTTCACTTTGCTCTAGCTTGAGGGCGAGATCATCGGCATGCTTATTAGCTTTCGCGAGAGCATCTAGTGGAAGAAAACAAGGCAAGAACGGTGAGACAGCCAGCAATATAGTTTCCTTCATGAAAGAAATAAAGACGTACCTTTCAAACTTTCGACAGTGTCTCGGTACCCAATAAATTGAGTACCGAGGCTGATGAAGTGCTTCATAAGAGGCTGTCGAGGAAAAAACAAGAGAAAAGTTCAAAACAGGGAAACTTGAAAAGGAATGGAAAATAGCAGCAAAGGGTACTTACATCATCCAGAGGAGGCGTCGTTGAACTCCCGGCTAACAAGCCTAGATCCTCGCCAAGTTCAATCCTCGCCCTCTTTGGCGAGGGTGTCGAGGGTACACTACTAGGAAAAGGCCTAGCCGTAAGATGGGTGTTAGTGGCGCACCAGAAGGGCAGTGCGCAACTACTTCTTAGCGGTGGCGCACCGGAAAGTGGTGGTCCACTATTAAAAATGTAGTAGTGGCGCACCTCTCCTGCGGTGCGCCACCACTAAGTTTGACCATGGGTTTGACCCAGCCTTATACATAGCAATGGCGCACCGTGCAGAGGTGCGCCACAACTAAGTTTTGTAGCAGTAGCGCACCTCTACATGGTGCGCCATTACTATGTAAAGGGGAGGATGGACATGTTTGGGCATCACTTAGTAGTGGCGCACCATGCTTGGTGCGCCACTGCTAAGTGGTGCCCAAACATTTCCACACCCCCCCCGTGGATCGCCTTTTCGAGTTTGGAAAAAATAAAAGAAATAGATAGAAAATTCAAAAAATTAAATCCTTTGAAATGCCCATGTAATATGTCATCTAGGTTTAGGGAAAATTGAAAAAAATGAATTTTGATATATTATGCAAAATGGCGTCATCTTTCGGTAAAACGGGTTTTCTGGTTGCATACGACCTCCGATGAAAAACTTTTTTATATCAAAATCAATCTACGCGAAATTTCCTATTCGAATTCAACCGCCTACGGCCGTTTCGACAAAAAATGGATTCGTCAAATTCAAAACAGAAACTGGACTTTTTTGAGATTTAAGATTTTGGGCAAAAAATAGAAAAAAAATAGCGGTGGCGCACCCATGCCTTGGTGCGCCACTGCTAAGCTTCCCGCCCACGAATTTCAAAATGGGAGGAGCCGGCCACTTAACCCCCTCCTCCCTCCTCCCTCCTCCCTCCTCCCTCCTCCTCCACATATTCTCCTCTCCTCCGCATGCTCTCCTCCTCTCCTCTCCTCTCCTCCTTTCACTCCGGCGACCTCCTCCTCTCCTCTCCTCCTTTCACTCCGGCGACCTCCTCCTCTCCTCTCCTCCTTTCACTCCGGCGACGACCTCCTCTCCTCTCCTCCTTTCACTCCAGCGACCTCCTCCACTATGTCGAGCTCCGGTGACCTCCTCCTCTCCTCACTATGGTGACCTCCTCCACTATGGTGACCTCCGGCGACCTCCTCCTCTCCTCACCTCTCTTCACCTCTCCTACGTCCCTCATCCATCATCACCGGCGGCTAGGCTAACAAAAATGAGAATGAACATTGCACAAATAATTCTGGCAACAAGAACGAGAAAAAATAACGAGCCAAAAAATTTCGAAACAAAATGTGCCAGATCCAGATCCAGATCCCGATCCAGATCTAGATCTAGAAATTTCAAATTTTAGTAGTGGCGCACCTTTTTTCTATCCAGTGGCGCACCTCAGACGTTTAGGAGTGGCGCACCATGAAGCTAGTAGTGGCGCACTACCTGGTGCGCCACTGCTAAGCCAAATAGCAATGGTGCACCACTAGTGCGCCACTACTAAAAGTTAGCAGTGGCGTGATAACAGTGGCACACCACTAGTGCGCCACTGATGGGTAAAAGTGGTGCGCCACTGATTGCCCTTTTCCTAGTAGTGGTACTCCTCGGAAATGCCCTCCGATTGGGGCTTAGGGTTGATGGAATCCTGCAAGCTGATACGAGACATCAGTTCACAGCCAAGCGGGGAGAGCGATTTACCCAGGTTCGGGGCCCTCGATGAGGTAAAACCCTTACGTCCTGACTGTCTGATCTTGATTATGATGATAATGGGTTACAATGGGGTGCCGAAAGGTTCGGCTGAGATCTTGTCGAGAGGCTAAGTGTTGCAGCGACCTAGCTCTAGACTTATGGTGGCTATGGTTGCTAAGATTGATTGTGTGCCTCGGCAGCCCCTCTCCTGGCCTTTATATAGGTGGCCAGGTCTCAAGAGGTCTATCCGAGTACGACTAGTTTTACAATAGTTCTAGCTCTAAACTTTCCTTGTTCGGCTCCTTCCTTGTCTTGCCCGCCAAGGAATCTTCTGCTGCGTCATCCAAGTGGCCCATCTTGCCATCGAATACCTTCATGGGCCTCCAGTTAGATCGTATAGGGTAGGGCAATGTCAGTTACCCGAAGGGTAATGCCTACGTCAGTAGCCCCCGAGTGTGTAGCCGAAGATAGTTCGGGTAGAGACTAAAGCGTGCCTCCACCTACTGTTCTTCTCCTCAATTGCTCTTATCCATCTTGTATCGACGTCATCTTATTCTATCGGGTGCGCATCCAGCGCTCTGATACGTCTCCAACGTATCTATAATTTTTGATGTTCCATGCTAGTTTTATGACAATACCTACATGTTTTATTCGTACTTTATATCGTTTTGATGCATTTTCCGGAACTAACCTATTGACAAGATGCCGAAGTGCCAGTTCCTGTTTTCTGCTGTTTTTTGTTTCAGAAATCCTAGTAAGGAAATATTCTCGGAATTGGACGAAATCAACGCCCAGTATCTTATATTTCCACGAAGCTTCTAGAACACCAAAGATGGACCAGAGGGGAGGCCCAGGGCCACCACACATGGTGGCGGCGCGGCCAAGAGGGGGGCCGCGCCCCCCTGTTGTGTGGAGCCTCCAGACCCCCTCCGACTCCGACTCTTCGCCTATTTAAGCCGTCCTGACCTAAAACTTCGAGGGGAATAAGCCACGATACGAGAAAAGTTCCAGAGCCGCCGCCATCGCGAAGCCAAGATTCGGGGGACAGAAGTCTCTGTTCCGGCACGCCACCGGGACGGGGAAGTGCCCCCGGAAGGCATCTCCATCGACACCACCGCCATCTTCATCAACGCTGCTGTCTCCTATGATGAGGAGGGAGTAGTTCTCCCCCGAGGCTAAGGGCTGTACCGGTAGCTATGTGGTTCATCTCTCTCTCCCATGTGATCTTTATGTGATCATGAGCTTTGTGATCTAGTTGAATATCATCTATGTGCTACTCTAGTGATGTTATTAAAGTACTCTATTCCTCCTTCATGATGTAATGGTGACGGTGTGTGCATCATGTAGTACTTGGCATAGGTTATGATTGTAATCTCTTGTAGATTATGGAGTTAACTATTACTATGATAGTATTGATGCGATCTATTCCCCCTTTCATAGCCTGATGGTGACAGTGTGCATGCTATGTTAGTACTTGGTATAATTGCAATGGTCTATTGTGCACTCTAAGGTTATTTAAATATGAACATCGAATGTTGTGGAGCTTGTTAACTCCGGCATTGAGGTGCTCTTGTAGCCCTACACAATGAATGGTGTTTGTCATCCAACAAGAGAGTGTAGAGAAAGTAGTATTTGTTTATTCAGTTATGTGATCAATGTTGAGAGTGTCCACTAGTGAAAGTATGATCCCTAGGCCTTGTGTACACCACAGAGAATTGCCTCCCACGCCAGCAAGCTATTTTCTGGCACCGTTTATTTACTGTTCTGCTACATGTTCGTTTACTGCATCTTTACTTTCTGCAATATTACCACCATCTATACCACCTGTATTTTACTATCTCTTCGCTGAACTAGTGCACCTATACATCTGACAAGTGTATTGGGTGTGTTGGGGACACAAGAGACTTATTGTATCGTAATTGCAGGGTTGCTTGAGAGGGATATCTTTGTCCTCTACCTCCCTGAGTTCGATAAACCTTGGGTGATTCACTTAAGGGAAACTTGCTGATGTTCTACAAACCTCTGCTCTTGGAGGCCCAACACTGTCTACAGGAATAGAAGCCAGTTGTGGACAGCACGCTCCCGATGGGAGTAGCCCCCGAGTCTAGGTACGGATGCTTGCAATCTGTGCGTAGACTCAAGTTGTATCACTCGAATGTTTTGCCCTGCCGAAGTTTTTCTGTAGATCTTCATGGTTCATCCACGCGTAAGGGATAATGAGTAACGTGCCCAACTTTTGCTGGTTAACTGCCGATGGCAAAACAACGTTACCCTACACAGAATCAAATCCCCGGGCATGATACTGGAGTGCAAAAAAGTTCTATCGGGTGCGCGTCCAGCGCTCCCGATGGGAGTAGCCCCCGAGTCTGGACGCGGGCGCTTGCAACCGGGTGCAGACTCGAGTTGAACATTGCATCCTTTTCTTCAGACGCTTCTTCATATGAATACCTTCGAGTCCTCTTTTTATCGGGTGCGCGTCCAGCGCTCCCGATGGGAGTAGCCCCCGAGTCTAGGTGCGGATGCTCTCAATCCATACATAGAATCAAGTTCATCATCCGATACCTTTTCACATTTCTTTGAATACTTCGAGCGTTCCTTACGACGTCATGGATGACGTTATTGACACTTTGATTTTGACTGACAAGACGCGACCCGCTGGGCGCACCCTAGCTCTGGTTGACTCTGTTTTTAAGTAAAATCCGCCTTTCATGTACGGTTACCAAGGCGCCTCCTCGATTTCCGCGATCACCATTGGAAGAAAGGGTCCTCTTAATGAACTGGCAGCAATGACACGTGCCCACGTAATCCTCAAGTTCTCCTCTACTTAAAATCTTTCAGGGTAAAATCCGTATCATTCCCTCATAGTCATCACAGCACCCTCCTGTTCTTCTTCTTCCTTTCTCTTCCACAACTGCTGCGCCGCCACCACCATTTTCAGATTTCCTCCAGATCTCGCGGTGGTGAAGAAGAGGAACCTCGCCACCGCCGCCAGTTCTGCGAGTGGTAGCGCCACCGCCAAGGCCTCCTCGAATCTTGCAAAGAGGAGCGCCCCAGACGCACCTCCCCCTCCTCCGGCGCCGCCAGCACCGCCAAGCTCAATAGCTGCAGCCAAACCCGGAGATTGGCTAGCGTCCTCCATCACGAAGCGTGATGAGAAGAGGGCCCGGAGCCTCGGCCTAGTCTCCTCCTACGAGGGGAACGTGATTCTCCCAGGTGCGATCTCTTGGCCCAATCCTCCCGCTGGTTTTACCGTGATGTTCTTGTCGTTCTTGTATCGGGGTCTCTCACTTCCTGCTCACGAGTTCCTTCATCGCCTTCTACGGACTTACGAAATTCAATTGTGGCAACTTACCCCCAACTCAATTCTTCACGTTGCTGTGTTCATCACCTTTTGCGAGGCGTTCTTGGGCATCGAGCCTCACTTTGGATTGTGGAAGAAAATTTTCTTTGTAAAAAGGTACAACAGTAGTAATGGACCCTTCGTCATTGGAGGAGTGGGGTTCGTTGTCCGTTCAGAAGTCAACTATTTCAATTTCCCGATGAGAGAATCTGTGCAAGGATGGAGACTGAAATGGTTTTATGTTAAGGATTCCTCAACAACCGAGTCCCAACTTCCCTGCTTTGCCGATATTCTTGAAGCCAAGCCTAGGCACTCTTGGAAAAACATCCTTTCTCCCAATTAAAGATCAGTAGCCGATGAGTTATTTGCCAAATTCCTTCGGATCAAAGAAGCCGATGGTCAGACCATGATCGGCACAGAGATAGCCGCGGTGTTCTTGAAACGCCGAGTCCAGCCAGTCATGGCGAGGGTTCGCCCGATGTGGTTGTATTCAGGTCCAAAAGATGAAACTAGGATAAACATCGTTGAACTATCGGAAAAAGAGCTGCTTGATGAAGTTCATCACCTCACTCTCTTCAGTCAGGAAGACTCGATCCCATTGGTATCTTCTTACTCTCCTCTTGATGCCGATCATCCGCTGACAGAGGTAAGTTTCCCTTCTCGTACTTCTATTATCCTGTTTCGCTTTGTCGACAACTACTATTGTTCTTATTTGTTCTCTTGTTCGACAGATCCCCACAGGAAACTTGCATGATTTACCAAATGAGACTTCCGAGGGAAGAGGTTCTTCAGCTCCTGTTGATTTTCATACTGCTGAGTACATGACCTCAAAGAGCGAGCACGATGATCCGATAGATTCTGAGGCCATCTACTTCGATCTTCCTCCCCCAGCCAATGATACTCCCGACACAGCGGGATCAGTGCGTGATGACGACGCTGATCATGATGCCTTTATTCATGCAGCTGTGGAGGAGGCCAAGGCTTCACCTGTGAAGATATCAACTGGTGGCTTTGCCGACGAGGATGACCTCTTTGACCTGTAAGCGCCTTTCTCCTAAACTCTGCATTTTTTCTTTATCATTCGCATTTCTTTTCATAATCCCTGTCAATCATTTTCTTTCATAGTGACGAGGGTTTCATCGAGCCTCCATCTAAGAAGGCCAATCTGGTGCCACTCTGCCAGATATCGTAGCTTCCGAAGCTTCGGCTCCTCCTGCGGCCCAGGTATCGACTGCTTCCTCCCTTTTTAGAGGGAAGGATATTCCTTCGGCTGCTGCCGCCACGATTCCTTCTTCAGGGAAACCTGTAAGTCTTTCTCGATCGCAACGCGAGTTTCCCTGAATGTGCCTTGTTTAACAATTCTTCGCCAAACACCTGTTTTTGTCTTTTCCTTAAGGATCTACGGGGCGTTATATCTTCTTTGGAGGCTTTTGCCTCTCAGTTTACTTCTCTGGAGGCGGACAAGGTTCGGTTGCAGGAGGAAGTTAAATCTTCTTCCTCGAAGCTGGATGGCGCCATTAAAAAGGCCGCCACGGCTCGCCAAGAAGTCGACTCCCTGAAGGAGGAACTCAGCAGGCTGAAGGAAAAGCTGAGTGAAGAGGAGGCGTCTAGGCTGATCGCCGAAGCTTGGGCGACCGAAAAAGAAGAGCTTCTCCGTCAATCTTCCTTGGCTTTGCTTGGTAATTCTTTTTATACTTCACTGTCGACCGTCACATTGTAAATTTGATCCTTTGATAGTAACCTTTCCTATTTTATTCTCTTGCAGAGGCCGGTGGCATCCCTGCCGATGCTTTGGATAAAGTTCCAAGCAATTCTCCAGCAAACAATGTGTCAATGACGCTTGCCGCACACCAGCTTACACGTGAACTCCTTGATAAAGGCAAAGGTGCCATGGCGCGAATGCACTCGATGATCTTCCCCAAGATTAGTCAAGACAAGACTCTGGGGCAGATGATTGACGCCTTTGCAGTCGACACCAAGGGGGTTATCGAGGTATTCAAACGTACTTCGCGTACCTATGGTGCCCTCCTTGCCTTCCAACTTATGATGGGTCATGGCTTCAAGGCCGATATTGAGGAGATGTCTAGGGAACTGCCGAAAGATCAAGATGGGCAGTTCATTGATTTAAACACCTTCAAGACGTCAGCCCTTGTGTGTGCACGGCAGCTCCTTGAGCTGGTTTCATCAAAGAAGACGTCGGCTGTCCCAAGCTTATCGGCCCAGACTCAAGCCCCTTGATTCTTGTAGCAAACTTCTTTTTTTTTTGAATTGATGTGAAACAATGTTCCATCGTAAAACTTGTGATTGTAATGAATTCTGTGCTGGCTGTGCTGCTGGTGCACCTTTGTTATGACATTTATACTTGTATTCTCCCGATGGGAGTTACTTTTGATGCTGAAGCGATGCGATCTGTCATGCTTTTAACGCTGTTTTTTGCAGGTTTTCCCAGTGCCTGCATTTGTCGATGATTCTTCGGGTGCTCTCTCTGAAGCTGATCGAATCCAGCGTATGAAGGATCGGATCATGCAGATGGAAAAAGATCTGCGCAATACCTATGCCTTGGCCGCTATTATCAAGAAGAAGGGCGAGATTGCAGCCGACATAGAGCGCTATGCTCTTACTGAACTGCATAAGGCTACTGAAAGCTTGAAATGTAAGTTCCCTGGTTCTTGTGCTCATTAATCTTTGTCAAAAGTACGTCGCCTGATCTTCCATTGATTCCTTTATCAGTCATAGCCCTGAACCGTGCTGAAGAGAACAAGCGTATTCACGAGCGCGTGAACGCATTGACTCAATTGTCATCAGCCGATGAAATTTTCTGGCGGGAGCATTCGAAAGCTTCGGCTGTCGCACAATTTCAAGATCGGGTCCAGCAAGTCCATCATTTCTTTGACAAGTGCTACAAAGCCCTAAGGGTAATTAGGAGGACGATGTTTCCTTTGAACGCGGTCCCTCCTACGCTGCTGACTCTGATGTCTGAATTTGGGAATACCAAGAAGATTCGCGATTTCGTGCGAGCTCAGGTTTTTGCCGGGGCCAGATTTACACTTGCCCTTGTCCTTGCACGCTATCCTTCGGCAAATCTGCTGAGTATCGCCAACGCGGTCGGTGACTTGGAGACGCTGTACCCGAAGGTGGTGTTGCCCTCCAATATAATTGTCGACAAGCTTGAAAAGGATTCGAAGGTTCCTGAAGAAAGAGAAACTCCGCAAGAGTAATTCAGGGTTAGGTTGTAAATAGGTAATTTGGCTACTTCATCCAATCATTTGGATTGCATGGTCGAAACTTTCTGTTCGGTAGATACATGTATATGTACTTTTACCGTGTCAATGCCGTTGGCAAATTTTGGGGGAGCAAATCTTAATTGCTCGTTTTATACATACGTGTATTCGTTGGTCAGCAAATTGTTTGAGTGATCAGCTCGTGTTGCAGGTCTTGCTAAACCCGTTGTATGTGCAACTTTTCTTTAAACCGATGTATTTTTTGGCAGCAGCTCCCGGATATATCGGGAGCATTAAATCTGTCGATGAGTCTTTTGTTCTTTGATATTTCCATAAGTAAAATATCGAACGTGGGTTATATTATGTGTATTTCCAAACTCTTGCTATTTTCGGCACTCGTAGAGGCATCTATAGCAGAGGGGAAGGTTTGCACCCTTGTTTATTTTGCATCCTTTAGCACTCGTAGAGGCTTTTCTTTTGGAGCACGATCTTTTGCCGCGTACTACGTTGCACCTTCGTTCGCCATGGGGCATAGGCAAGGTTCACGGTGATGCGGCTTAGATGCTCTGAATTACTGCAATGCTTATCAAGGGATCGAAACTTAAGTTCTCATTAATAAGGTAAGTACGGGACTAAAGGGTGAAAGAAAGAGAGCCCTGTTGAAAATAAAGGAAAAAACTGAATGCTATTCATCTACTTTTAAGCGAGGAAGGGGTTCTTCTTATCTTCCGTCTTGTCCACCACGTTAGTGGTTTTTGAGGCTTCGTTGATTTCACTAGGTCTCTCGATGGCGATTGCCAGTGTCTTGCTTTCTCCTATGACTGCTGTGTCATCAACTGCCGAACCTTTTGCTGCCGACACTTCTGGGGCAAGGTCGGCTGGCTTCTGCTTCGTTTCCCTATCGTGATTTTCTTCCTTATTGCCGCGTGGCGATGGCTTGGAACAGAGATCGGTGACTTCCTGTTTGAACCCGAACTTTGCAGCAATCCTCTGAAAGTCTCGATCACAATTGTCTGAGCGTGAAAAACTTCCATAGACTGTGATACTTTTCCCGTTGCTCCCAGGCATTTTCAGCTTGAGGTATGCGTAATGCGGTACAACCATGAACTTGGCATAAGCTAGTCTTCCGAGTATAGCGTGGTACTGTGATTTCCAGTTCACGACTTCAAACTCGATCTTCTCGTTCCTAAAGTTGTCGGGTTTACCGAAGACAACGTTTAGGTAAACTTTGCCAGGAGAGTACGCCGGCGAAGTAGGGAGAATCCCATGGAAACAGGTGTCAGAATCCTCTAGCATTTTCATGGTGATCCCCATACTTTTGATTGTGTCGACGAATATCAGATTTAGTCCGCTTCCACCATCCATGAAGACTTTACTCATCTTGAACCCCCCTACTTGCGCCTCAACTACTAAGGCGGCGTGTCCTGGCTTTGGTATGGTCATCGGGTGATCTGCTCGTCTGAACGTAATGTTCTGAGACGACCACTCGACATACTCAGGAATGTTTGCCATGATACTTTCTGCCAGATTGATTTCTCGGGTGAGCTTCTTCATTTCTCTTCTTGATACACCCGTTCTATGGATCATGCTCATCTACCCACGCGGTGCTGGAAACGCCTCGTTGGGTTGATGGGACTGCGCCTGCTGGACCTGGTGCTGCAGTGGGGGTGGTGGTGGTGGCGGCTGCGGCTGCTGCTGCATAAGTTCCTGCATTTCAATGAACTGTCTACAATCTCTGAGCAGGTGGCTTGATTTTGTTTTGTTGTCCTTGGAGTCGATGTACGAGTGCAGGTAGTAAGGAGCGTTTATCTGTTCAGCGTAGGGTAACTTGGGAGTCCTCTGCGGTCGTGCTTTGTAGTTACCACGGTTTCCAGAGTTGTTCCGATTGCCGTCCCGCCGATCGTCTCGTTTGTCGTCATACCGATCATCCTGCCGATCAGAGTATCCTGCGGCTACTAGGTTACTGTTGTCGTAACTGCGGTTTTTCCTTTTCTTATGGCGATCTCCTCGTCCACCCGAGTCGTGCTTCGGCTGGTCATCGTCTTCGTCATCACTGCGCTGTCGCGGCTTCCGTACGTTGTCCTCGCCATCAGCCCAGCTGTTGGCGATTTCCATTAACTTGGTTATGGTTTTTGGTTTCTTGCGCCCGAGTTCCTCTATGTAGCTTTCACGTCGGATGCCATCGCTGAAGGCGTCGATTGCTCTGTCGACAGAAACATCTTCGGCGGCTGATGACTCACAAGTATAGGGTATCGCAACAGTCTTCGAGGGAAGTAAAACCCAATTTATTGATTCGACACAAGGGGAGACAAAGAATACTTGTAAGCCTTAGCAGCTGTAACACCTCAAATTTCAAATAAAGGAAGAAGAACAAATCCAATTATCCAAATTTGAGAACCAACAAAAACTTTTCAAAATTCATATAGTGCCCTGCATAGGACTTGTGCATTTTGAGTGCTATGCCATGATGAGTGATATTTTGTGTATGTGATAAACTCCACAACCATAGAGTGATCCCATGATGATCACCAAACAAATAAATGAAAAAGAGAAAGAAATCAAATAAGAATAAAACCCTAAAAACCCTAACATATGACATATGATATTTTTATAAACTTTGACCCTAGACCCAATTAGTCTTCACCACTAGTGGTAACATGTTATTAAATAGTTATTACAACTTTGAGAATCAAAGAAACCCCAATTAAATCAAAGCTAAGAATTAAAACTTGCTCACATAAGATAATGGTCATTTTTGACAATTACAATCTGATCATCACTTTGAGCCTCTCTATTTCAAAATTTCTAAACTGAACACCTCCAACTCTTTGCATGCCATCCAAGTATACAACACCATGAACAACTTTTGTAAAGTGGACCATATCAAATTCATCTTGGATCAAGAGCTAGGATCAAGCAAAGTAGAGACTTTTTAACAAAAACAAGATCATCACATTTTTGAAATTGATCAAACCAGACCACTCCTTGACAAATTCTTGGCTCAATCTAGTGCCTTGGACCTTCCTCTACCTAGCCCATGCAAAAACACACCATGGACACGACCAGAACATGGCCGGCCATGGCCATGCCGGCCACGTCGCCCCTCGACATGCACCCCCTCTCTCCCTGCCTCTCCAGCCTAAGCAACCTTGTCAAACACGTCGCCCACGATCCCAGGAGATCGCCTGTACCCGCCGTTGAACGAGAGGACGACGCCACGACCCGCCATCGCCGCGCCCAGTACGCTCCAGGTACGCCGCCAACGGCATGGCGACGTCACCAGTGCACGGACACGTCCACGCGGCGCTTGCCAAATCTTGCCGTACCCGACCATATCCGCGCGCCGTAGTACTTCTCTCGCCACGCGGAGCTTGCCGGACATGCTCGCGTCACCCCCTAGCGCCTACCGCCGCCGGAGAGGAAGCTTCCTTCCGCCACGGCCGCGACAGTACGCGCACGGCCCCGACCATCGTACGCCTCGCATTAACTCGCCATGGACGCTCACGGATTCGCCGTACCCTTGCGATCGTCGCTGCGTCACCGCCTAGCCCTCTAGCTCGCCGGAGACGTCGCGCCCACGACGACTTGCTCACCGCCCCGCAGCACCCCCTCCCTCCTATAAATAGAGCACTCCCGGACCAAACCAAGCACACCACCATGACCACCTCTCACCACCACTTCGCCTCGCACCGCTAGCCACCTCAATCGTCGCCGGAGCAAGCTCAATCGAGCGATCGGAGCCGCGGAAGCCCTGGTGAAATCGCCGTCGATCCAGGCCGCCTCGAGCTTCGCCACTGCTACAGGCTGCATCGCCGTCGTCTACACCTTCGTCGAGCCCACTGCCAACCCTAGCTGGAGCCACGGTGAGCTCGCCGACCCCCTCCTGCCGCCGCTGCACGTCGGGTTCTCGTCGGAGACGACGATGAACGCGAGCCGTTGATCCATGTTCTAATCCAACGCACCACCTCGCCCCATACCGTTTCGGCGTTTAAACGTCGCTGACGAGCGGACCCCACCCTGTCAGCACGCTGCGCGTCTGTGGACCGTGGTTGGGCTAGACTGGGCTGGTTTGGGCCGTTCGTTTTGAATCTGGCCCAGTTAGTTCTCCCGCCAGCCCGTTTAATTCAAATCCAGTTTAATAAATTTAGTTTGAATTCAATACTGGACCCAACTTTGGAAATTCATAGAATCTGTTTGGCTTGGCCAAATTTAACAAACTTTATATATTTAGAAAGCTTAGGAAATTATCTACACAATGCCACTGGTCTCACCTCGAGATCTGTTATGGAAATAAAATGATAAAAAGAAGAAGACAGGGACTTTTTCACATTCAAATAATTATTAAAAATCAACCAAAATAGATATTAAGTTAATTCCAACTCCTATAGCTCACATTTCACTTCCACTAATTGTTTCTGCAAGAAAATGGTGTGGTCACTTTGCATGATCATGCCCTAGTTTAATTAATGGACAATATGGCTAGTTTAGTAAGTGATATTGTCCAAAACTAATTGGTAAATCTTATGAAGTATTTTTACTTCATTTAAATCTTTGTCTCAAATGAATTCATGTGATGTTTGGATCCCTGGTCCCAACTCTCTTATATGAATTACTTGAGATTTAAATCAAATGTAGTGTTACTTAAAATAGTATGAGGTGGTCTACCTCATTTAAATCATTTTCTCCAATAATGATGATGAATGTTTGACTTAGGTCAATCTGAATTCATGCATGATTATGAGTGAGAAATTAAATCTTAAGAAGATTTCAATGAGAGGAATTTATTCCCCAAACACCATATGAACATTACTTATCACATATGAATAAGAGGAAATCATTTTCATCAAGTCATCCCACCAATGCACCTTTTTGTTTTATGTGTGTGCTTAGTATAGTTTGTGTGAAGTAATAATGTGTGTAGTATAGCCTTTGAGCTTGTTTGGTGATTATACTTCGTATTCCAATTTAGACGCTAGCACCGGAGATTATCAAGAGGAAGGAGAATTCTACCCTGAAGAAGAAGGAGAAAACCTAGAGAACTACCAAGGCAAGATAATACTCTTGCAAAGTGCAAAGCTCTCCATGAGCAAGGCACATGATTCTTACCTTTCTTTATACAAGCCTATCTTATGTGTACACCATACAAGTTCTACTTGTTGTGTTTTCCAAGGATGAACTAAAATTGGGATAGAGAACAAGATTACTAGATGAGTTGAGATAGCAAAGCAAAGTAGCACCCCTCATGTGTAGTGCTAGTGCTAAAGTACTAAAATTTGACTATATTAGATGGGAGCATGTGAATGGTTGATTTTGAAACCTTGGAATGATGAAGCATTCCATTGAAGAGTTTGAAGTTGAATGTGAACAAGAGAAGATGGTGATTTTTGATAAAAACCTGATATTGGTATGAATGCGATACCTTTCCAATTTTTGAGTACCCCCACAATACCTGATTATGGGTAGGGCTTAACTGGAAGTTTATAGATTTTAGTATGAGTTCCCTCTGAACACACATCATAGGGGTTATGCTGAGGCTGCCTCCGTTGTTGAGAAAGGATGTGAACTGAGGTGAAATTGTACGGCCAAGCCCTGTGCAGTTCCCAGGTTAACAGTTGGTTTTCACTGGGAGGCCAAGCTCATGGGGAGAGGTGCTCATACTAGGATGTGTAAGTGAAAGGTTATGGTTGATGATCCGCGTACCGTGTTACGGTGACTCGGAGTTATTCCGACGGATGAAATCAAATGTTGTGGCACAAGTGTGCAACCTCTGCAGAGTGTAAATCTATTCGAATAGCCGTGTCCACGGTTACGGACGGTTGGAAGGGCCATACAGTTTCCGGTGTCGGATTTTTGAAAGCTTTAGTAAATATGAATGGTGACTTGGTGAATCTTTGGGTATTGAACCAAGGATGTGGGAATGACACTAATGTTCCCACTTAAGTTAGTTAGTACATGATCCAAGCTTGTGAACTAAAATTTGGCTTATGCAAGTTAAATTAGAGCTTAGTTTCTTTAATGGGCACTTTACAATAGTATTAGTTTGCAAGTACTTGAAGTACTTACGGCTTTGTCCCCGGCTATTCAAATGGCCAGAGTACGAGGAGGAACAGAACTATCACGAGGATGACCAGCAGGACGCCTACGACAACTAGGGGTTTCTGACGTCAAATGTTGGCCTGTGGACTAGAGAGTCCCGTTACTATTACGCTTCCGCTATGTATGAACTTATGTATGATGTTGATTGTGAGATCAACTATTTGTGTAATATGAATCATGTGATTCAAGATTGTATGACACTATGGCTTGTAATAAATAATGATCTGTGATATTCGACTATTATGCCTCGCAACAACATTATCCTGGGATTGCGATGAATGACATAATAGGCATCCGGACTTAAAAATCCGGGTGTTGACAAGTTGGTATCGGAGCCATTGTTTGACCTTAGAAAACCTTAGTTAGAATGGGCGTTCATAAAAACATAACTTTGAAATACAAAGGAAAAGGTTATTTATGAAAAATTATTCATATTCTTGTCTTGGAGGCTTTTTCGAAACTTGATAAAAACATGCTCTTTCTTAGTATGTCTACCTAAAACTTTGTCACACTTGTTCAAATTTCTAACTTACTCTTCTAATTCACTTTCAGATGGAGCCCAACGCACCCGTCAACACCAAGTTTTACCAACTTGGTAACGGAGGCAGCTTGATCTTCGAGCACGATCTCACTGCGGTCTCGAACTTTCTGGGGCGCCTCCAGCCCGAGTTCCATGGGATCCAGGTGGATGATCAGCCTGGCGGAGAGCTGCAGTGGATCATCACTGCGGATCTGAGAGGGAACATGGAGTCTCCTACCACGGATAGGATCCTGTTCTCTTTCCGTGAGAGCAACTGGCTCGATGGACTGGCACGCGGCCTGCAGGAGGCACTGGCTCGCCTTTGCGGACAGAACACGGTACGCTTGCTTGCGTCCCGTTTCGCTCACCTAGTGAAGCGTGATGCCAGCGGAGTACCTATGGCTCTGCAGTCCCACCCTGAGCTGAGGCATCACGCCGAGCATCTAGACTTCATGCTGTATCACACGCAGCTGGATCTGGATAACGCCCGGATGTATGCAAACCAGACTCACCTCGCCCTGGCCACGCATGGAGATGCCATCAAGCATCTGTCCCGGTGCCGCAACAAGCTTCGCCTGAAGTGCGCGAAGAAGGATGTCACCATTACACGCCTTCGCGCACAGATAGCGTCACTTGAGGCCACCGTCAAGGCCCAGGAGGAACAGCTGATGGAGATAGAGGAAGACGAGGTCGGTATCGATATTCAGGGAGGAGGTGCCTTCCTGAGTGACGACGATGACTTCGAGGAGGACGAGTTCACTGAGGAGGAGGACTACGCGTTCCTGGAGCCAGGACCTGATGATGTCGTTCCCATTGACATCGAGGATGAGGGTAGTCACACTTGAGCACTGATGTAGGTGTGAGTTGTATCCCGTCCCGTGTATCGTAGCATGGAAGGTTCTTATAACCTTGGGTATGAGTGTGTTTTCCATCCCTTGTATCGTAGTCTGAGAAATGGTTCTTAAAACCATGGGAGGAATGGTATGTAGTTTGTAATATGCTATGTGGAATGAATGAATGTTTGTGTGTGTCATCCAAAGCATTCCAAAATTTTCTTTTAAGTCTTGGACTCATTCAGAATCAACCATAAAAATTCCCTCTTATCTTATAATCTCCTGTATGTTCAGATGGCCCCTCCCAATCGCAACAACAACGATGCCATGATGCAACTGCTGCAAACCCTGCTTCAAGACAGGGAGACTGAAAGGGCTGAACGTCAAGCCAACATCGCAGCACTGCAAAACCTTGCTAACCAAGGCCATGGGAATCACGATCACCCCGGATCCAAACTCAAGAACTTCCAGAACACCAACCCTCCGGTGTTTAGCAAGACTGAAGAACCCCTCGACGCCGACGACTGGCTGCAGACTATGGAGAACAACTTGGAAGTCGCCGGAGTCGAAGCAAATGAGAAGGTCCTGTTTGCAACCCACTACCTTGCCGGACCAGCCCGAGCTTGGTGGACCAGCACTCGTGCTATGAATGGAGGTCAAGTCATGACTTGGGCAGACTTCAAGCTCAAGTTCAGCAAGTATCATGTGCCCCCGGGTCTCATCAAGAAGATGCGGGATGAATTCCGCGAACTGAAGCAAGGAAGGATGACGGTGGTGGAATACCGCGACAGGTTCCTTACCCTGTCAAGGTACGCCCCCGATGAGACTGATACTACTGAGAAGAGGCAAGAGAGATTCCTGAACGGACTGCATGATGAGATGCAGACGGTCCTAGTCAACATCCCCTTTGCAGATCTAGAAGCCCTTGTTGACTCCGCCATCCAGATGGAGGGCAAGTTGAACCAAGCCAATGAAAACCGCAAACGCCGCATGATGCACCAGAGTGGGCCTAGCAATGCCCCGAGGTATCGTCCCAGCTCAAGCGGAGGTTTCACTCCAAGGAACAACAACAAGCCACCTATGCAGAACTCGCGCCCCGGTTATCAGAACCGGAGTGGAGGAAACACCAGGCCAGGAGGCCACAACAACAACCACAACTACCAGAACAACACCAACAACTTCAACCGCGCACCAATGCGAGCCCCCAACACCAACAACAGCAACACTAACACCGCTCCAAGGACTGGGAGCAACGCCATTCCGGTCGCCAACAAGGACAAGTCCACTATCACTTGTTATGAGTGCGGTGTAGTGGGACACTACTCCAACGAGTGCCCCAAGAGACTCGCCAAGCTCGCCGGCAACACCCCTGCACCTGCTCAGCAGCAACGCCGCGTTTCCACTGGAAAGAAGTTCGCCCCCAACAACCCCAATAACCGCAACGGCCGTCTCTTCCACATGAACGCCGAAGAAGCTCAGGAAGCACCAGATGTTGTACTGGGTATGTTTCCTGTCAACTCAGTACCTGCAAGAGTGTTGTTTGATTCCGGAGCATCCCATTCTTTTGTCACAGAAGACTTTGCATCAACAAGTAAAATCCAACCTCTCAGTTTGAAACATGTCATGATAGTTCAAATCCCCGGATCAACCACTAAAGCCAGAAAATTCTGTAAAAATGTACCCATCAAAATACATGAGGTAGAATTCTATGCCAATTTGATCATTCTGGGAACCAAAGGTTTGGAGGTAGTGCTAGGTATGGATTGGATGGCCAAGCATCATGGTATGATTGACTGTGCAAAGAAAGCCATCACCATGACCAGTAGCACTGGTATTATAGTAGAGCATGTCTCTGAACTGCTACCCAGAAAATTTACCTGCAACCAGAGTTTAGCCAAGCCAACTCTGGATCAAATCAGGGTCGTTTGTCGATATCCTGATGTGTTTCCGGATGGTTTACCCGGTATGCCCCCAGACCGGGATATCGAGTTTATCATCGAGTTAATTCCCGGAACCGGACCTATAGCCCGGAGAGCCTATAGCATGAACCCAGCAGAGCTTGTGGAGTCGAAGAAGCAAGCTGGATGAACTCGTTAGCCAAAGGTCTGATCCGACCAAGTGCGTCACCGTGGAGATCCCCAGTGTTGTTTGTGGATAAGAAGGATGGTGCCAGTCGTTTATGTACGGATTACCGTAAGCTTAACGATGTCACCATCAAGAACAAATACCCTTTGCCAAAGATAGAAGATTTGTTTGACCAGCTGACCGGTGCCATAGTTTTCTCAAAGATTGACCTCAGGACTGGATATCACCAGCTGAAGATTCGAGCATCGGACATTCCTAAAACTGCCTTTACCACCAGATATGGATTGTATGAGTACAATGTCATGTCATTTGGATTGACCAATGCCCCCGCTTATTTCATGAATCTCATGAATAAGATCTTCATGAACTTTCTGGATAAGTTTGTTGTCGTTTTCATCGATGACATTCTAATCTACTCCAAATCCGAGGAAGAACATGAGCAACACCTAGAAGCTGTCCTGGAGACCCTTAGAGAGCATAAGCTGTATGCTAAGTTCAGCAAATGTGAATTTTGGCTGAAGGAAGTAGGATTCCTGGGACATATCCTGTCTGCAGGAGGAATTGCCGTAGACCCCGCCAAGATCAAGACTGTTGCAGAATGGAAAGCCCCAACCACCCAGACCGAGGTCCGCGCTTTTCTTGGATTAGCCGGATATTACCGCAGATTTGTAGAAGGCTTTTCGAGCATCGCTCGACCAATGACCCAGTTGTTGAAGAAGGACAAGAAGTTTGAATGGACGGACAAATGTGAAGAGAGTTTTCAACAACTCAAGCTTAGACTGACCACAGCCCCAATCCTGATCATGCCGGACATCACCAAACCCTTTGACGTTTACTGCGATGCATCCAAGATTGGTCTCGGATGTGTGCTGATGCAAGAAGGCAAGGTGATATCTTATCTGTCCCGGCAATTGAAACAGCATGAGCAGAATTATCCCACCCATGACCTGGAACTCGCAGCCGTAGTTTTGGCACTAAAGGTGTGGCGTCATTACCTCATGGGTAATCGCTGCGAGATCTATTCGGATCATAAGAGCCTGAAGTATATCTTTACCCAGAAGGAGCTGAACATGAGGCAAAGAAGATGGTTAGAGCTGATTAAAGATTATGATATGGAGATCCACTACCACCCCGGCAAGGCCAATGTGGTAGCGGATGCGTTGAGTAGACTGCCATGTCAACTAAACTCTATGATAGCAGCAGAACAACCCAGTCTACACCAGGAGTTTGAGCAGTTTAGAATGGAGTTAGTTAGTGAAGGATTCTTAGCCAGCATGGAGCTGCAACCCACCTTGATTGGTCAGATCAAGGAAGCTCAGAAGGGAAATGCCAGCATTGATGGAATCAAGACCCAGATAGCCGCAGGAAAAGCACCGGGATTCACCGTAGATGAAGAAGGAGTCCTTTGGTACAACGGACGTCTGTGTGTACCGTCAGACTCAGAGTTGAAGCAAGTTATTCTGAAAGAAGCCCATGACACCTTATACTCTATCCACCCCGGAGGTACTAAGATGTACCAGGATTTGAAGGAACAGTTCTGGTGGCATGGAATGAAGAGGGAGATTGGAAGCTACATCGCCAAGTGTGATATCTGTCAGCGAGTCAAGGCTGAACATCAGCGACCCGCAGGACTGCTGCAACCGCTACAGATTCCCGAATGGAAGTGGGACTCCGTAGGAATGGATTTTATTACCGGGTTGCCCAAATCTAGCAAAGGAAATGATTCCATCTGGGTAGTTGTTGACAGATTGACCAAGGTAGCTCACTTTATAGCTGTCAAGACCACCTACCAAGGCCCCAAGTTAGCGGAGCTGTACATCTCTAGGATAGTCGCCCTGCACGGAACCCCGAAGTCCATTGTGTCAGACAGAGGTTCACAATTCACCTCAAGATTCTGGCAGAAGGTGCATGAAGGACTAGGAACCCGCCTGAATTTCAGCACTGCCTATCACCCACAGACTGATGGACAGACCGAGAGAGTCAACCAGATACTGGAGGACATGCTGAGAGCATGTGTGCTAGAATATGGATCCAAGTGGGAGGACTGTCTGCCTTACGCAGAATTCTCTTACAACAACAGCTACCAAGCCAGTCTACAGATGGCCCCCTTCGAAGCCCTGTACGGAAGGAAATGCCGTACCCCTCTGAATTGGTCCGAAGTCGGAGAAAGCCAAGTCTTTGGACCTGATGTGCTTCGAGAAGCGGAAGAGAAGGTGCACAAGATCCGAGAGTACCTCAAGACCGCTCAGTCCCGGCAGAAAAGTTACGCCGACAAGAGACGCCGAGAGATGACCTTTGAGATCGGAGATTTTGTCTATCTCAAGGTGTCACCCCTGAAAGGAATGCAGCGTTTCCAACTCAAAGGGAAGCTTGCACCCCGGTATGTCGGACCCTTCAAAGTTCTCAGCCGCCGAGGAGAAGTCTCCTATCAACTGGAACTACCGGAAGAAATGGCAGCTGTGCACAACGTGTTTCACATCTCACTCCTCCGGAAATGTTTAGAAGTGCCAGAGAAGACAGAGGTATTCAAGAACATCGACCACCGTTCGGTGGATATCAATCACGACCTTACCTACCGTGAAGTGCCGATTCGCATCTTGGAAGAGGCATACAGAACCACCCGCACCCGAAGCATCAAGTTTCTGAAGATACAGTGGAGCAATCATACCGAAGATGAAGCCACTTGGGAGCGGGAAGAAGATATGAAGAAGGAGTACCCAGATCTCTTTAACAAATAGACTGTTTTTCTTTTAGATCTCGGGACGAGATCTTTTGTAAGGGGGAAGGGTTTGTAACACCTCAAATTTCAAATAAAGGAAGAAGAACAAATCCAATTATCCAAATTTGAGAACCAACAAAAACTTTTCAAAATTCATATAGTGCCCTGCATAGGACTTGTGCATTTTGAGTGCTATGCCATGATGAGTGATATTTTGTGTATGTGATAAACTCCACAACCATAGAGTGATCCCATGATGATCACCAAACAAATAAATGAAAAAGAGAAAGAAATCAAATAAGAATAAAACCCTAAAAACCCTAACATATGACATATGATATTTTTATAAACTTTGACCCTAGACCCAATTAGTCTTCACCACTAGTGGTAACATGTTATTAAATAGTTATTACAACTTTGAGAATCAAAGAAACCCCAATTAAATCAAAGCTAAGAATTAAAACTTGCTCACATAAGATAATGGTCATTTTTGACAATTACAATCTGATCATCACTTTGAGCCTCTCTATTTCAAAATTTCTAAACTGAACACCTCCAACTCTTTGCATGCCATCCAAGTATACAACACCATGAACAACTTTTGTAAAGTGGACCATATCAAATTCATCTTGGATCAAGAGCTAGGATCAAGCAAAGTAGAGACTTTTTAACAAAAACAAGATCATCACATTTTTGAAATTGATCAAACCGAGACCACTCCTTGACAAATTCTTGGCTCAATCTAGTGCCTTGGACCTTCCTCTACCTAGCCCATGCAAAAACACACCATGGACACGACCAGAACATGGCCGGCCATGGCCATGCCGGCCACGTCGCCCCTCGACATGCACCCCCTCTCCCTGCCTCTCCAGCCTAAGCAACCTTGTCAAACACGTCGCCCACGATCCCAGGAGATCGCCTGTACCCGCCGTTGAACGAGAGGACGACGCCACGACCCGCCATCGCCGCGCCCAGTACGCTCCAGGTACGCCGCCAACGGCATGGCGACGTCACCAGTGCACGGACACGTCCACGCGGCGCTTGCCAAATCTTGCCGTACCCGACCATATCCGCGCGCCGTAGTACTTCTCTCGCCACGCGGAGCTTGCCGGACATGCTCGCGTCACCCCTAGCGCCTACCGCCGCCGGAGAGGAAGCTTCCTTCCGCCACGGCCGCGACGGTACGCGCACGGCCCCGACCATCGTACGCCTCGCATTAACTCGCCATGGACGCTCACGGATTCGCCGTACCCTTGCGATCGTCGCTGCGTCACCGCCTAGCCCTCTAGCTCGCCGGAGACGTCGCGCCCACGACGACTTGCTCACTGCCCCGCAGCACCCCCTCCCTCCTATAAATAGAGCACTCCCGGACCAAACCAAGCACACCACCATGACCACCTCTCACCACCACTTCGCCTCGCACCGCTAGCCACCTCAATCGTCGCCGGAGCAAGCTCAATCGAGCGATCGGAGCCGCGGAAGCCCTGGTGAAATCGCCGTCGATCCAGGCCGCCTCGAGCTTCGCCACTGCTACCGGCTGCATCGCCGTCGTCTACACCTTCGTCGAGCCCACCGCCAACCCTAGCTGGAGCCACGGTGAGCTCGCCGACCCCCTACTGCCGCCGCCGCACGTCGGGTTCTCGTCGGAGACGACGATGAACGCGAGCCGTTGATCCATGTTCTAATCCAACGCACCACCTCGCCCCATACCGTTTCGGCGTTTAAACGTCGCTGACGAGCGGACCCCACCCTGTCAGCACGCTGCGCGTCTGTGGACCGTGGTTGGGCTAGACTCGGGCTGGTTTGGGCCGTTCGTTTTGAATCTGGCCCAGTTAGTTCTCCCGCCAGCCCGTTTAATTCAAATCCAGTTTAATAAATTTAGTTTGAATTCAATACTGGACCCAACTTTGGAAATTCATAGAATCTGTTTGGCTTGGCCAAATTTAACAAACTTTATATATTTAGAAAGCTTAGGAAATTATCTACACAATGCCACTGGTCTCACCTCGAGATCTGTTATGGAAATAAAATGATAAAAAGAAGAAGACAGGGACTTTTTCACATTCAAATAATTATTAAAAATCAACCAAAATAGATATTAAGTTAATTCCAACTCCTATAGCTCACATTTCACTTCCACTAATTGTTTCTGCAAGAAAATGGTGTGGTCACTTTGCATGATCATGCCCTAGTTTAATTAATGGACAATATGGCTAGTTTAGTAAGTGATATTGTCCAAAACTAATTGGTAAATCTTATGAAGTATTTTTACTTCATTTAAATCTTTGTCTCAAATGAATTCATGTGATGTTTGGATCCCTGGTCCCAACTCTCTTATATGAATTACTTGAGATTTAAATCAAATGTAGTGTTACTTAAAATAGTATGAGGTGGTCTACCTCATTTAAATCATTTTCTCCAATAATGATGATGAATGTTTGACTTAGGTCAATCTGAATTCATGCATGATTATGAGTGAGAAATTAAATCTTAAGAAGATTTCAATGAGAGGAATTTATTCCCCCAAACACCATATGAACATTACTTATCACATATGAATAAGAGGAAATCATTTTCATCAAGTCATCCCACCAATGCACTTTTTTGTTTTATGTGTGTGCTTAGTATAGTTTGTGTGAAGTAATAATGTGTGTAGTATAGCCTTTGAGCTTGTTTGGTGATTATACTTCGTATTCCAATTTAGACGCTAGCACCGGAGATTATCAAGAGGAAGGAGAATTCTACCCTGAAGAAGAAGGAGAAAACCTAGAGAACTACCAAGGCAAGATAATACTCTTGCAAAGTGCAAAGCTCTCCATGAGCAAGGCACATGATTCTTACCTTTCTTTATACAAGCCTATCTTATGTGTACACCATACAAGTTCTACTTGTTGTGTTTTCCAAGGATGAACTAAAATTGGGATAGAGAACAAGATTACTAGATGAGTTGAGATAGCAAAGCAAAGTAGCACCCCTCATGTGTAGTGCTAGTGCTAAAGTACTAAAATTTGACTATATTAGATGGGAGCATGTGAATGGTTGATTTTGAAACCTTGGAATGATGAAGCATTCCATTGAAGAGTTTGAAGTTGAATGTGAACAAGAGAAGATGGTGATTTTTGATAAAAACCTGATATTGGTATGAATGCGATACCTTTCCAATTTTTGAGTACCCCCACAATACCTGATTATGGGTAGGGCTTAACTGGAAGTTTATAGATTTTAGTATGAGTTCCCTCCGAACACACATCATAGGGGTTATGCTCGAGGCTGCCTCCGTTGTTGAGAAAGGATGTGAACCGAGGTGAAATTGTACGGCCAAGCCCCGTGCGGTTCCCGGGTTAACGAGTTGGTTTTCACTCGGGAGGCCAAGCTCATGGGGAGAGGTGCTCATACTAGGATGTGTAAGTGAAAGGTTATGGTTGATGATCCGCGTACTCGTGTTACGGTGACTCGGAGTTATTCCGACGGATGAAATCAAATGTTGTGGCACAAGTGTGCAACCTCGCAGAGTGTAAATCTATTCGAATAGCCGTGTCCACGGTTACGGACGGTTGGAAGGGCCATACAGTTTCCGGTGTCGGATTTTTGAAAGCTTTAGTAAATATGAATGGTGACTTGGTAAATCTTTGGGTATTGAACCAAGGATGTGGGAATGACACTAATGTTCCCACTTAAGTTAGTTAGTACATGATCCAAGCTTGTGAACTAAAATTTGGCTTATGCAAGTTAAATTAGAGCTTAGTTTCTTTAATGGGCACTTTACAATAGTATTAGTTTGCAAGTACTTGAAGTACTTACGGCTTTGTCCCCGGCTATTCAAATGGCCGAGTACGAGGAGGAACAGAACTATCACGAGGATGACCAGCGGGACGCCTACGACAACTAGGGGTTTCTGACGTCAAATGTTGGCCTGTGGACTAGAGAGTCCCGTTACTATTACGCTTCCGCTATGTATGAACTTATGTATGATGTTGATTGTGAGATCAACTATTTGTGTAATATGAATCATGTGATTCAAGATTGTATGACACTATGGCTTGTAATAAATAATGACTGTGATATTCGACTATTATGCCTCGCAACAACATTATCCTGGGATTGCGATGAATGACATAATAGGCATCTGGACTTAAAAATCCGGGTGTTGACAGCAGCGGAGTTGTCAATTCAGCTGCACCTGGAAACAGACTTGCTCGCAAGAGTTTATCAGAAGTAATAGTTTTATAGCAGTGGTAGTAGTAAAATAACAGCAGCAGAGTAACAAAGACAGCAGTAGTGATTATAGTAAATAGTAGGATTAAAATAATGTAGGCACAGGGATGGATGAACGGGCGTTGCATGGATGAGAGAAACTCATGTAACAATCAAGGTAGGGCATTTGCAGATAATAATAAAATGGTATCCAGGTACTAATCAATCAATAGGCATGTGTTCCATATTTAGTCGTACGTGCTCGCAATGAGAAACTTGCACAACATCTTTTGTCCTACCAGCCGGTGGCAGCCGGGCCTCTAGGGAATCTACTGGAAATTAAGGTACTCCTTTTAATAGAGCACCGGAGCAAAGCATTAACACTCCGTGAACACATGTGATCCTCATATCACCGCCTTCCCCTTCGGTTGTCCCAATTTCTGTCACTTTGGGGCCTCGGGTTCCGGACAGCGATACATGTATACAACTTGCAGGTAAGATCATAAAGCAATGAATATCATCATGAATTGATAACATGTTCAGATCTGAGATCATGACACTCGGGCCCTAGTGACAAGCATTAAGCATAACAAGTTGCAACAATATCATAAAAGTACCAATTACGGACACTAGGCACTATGCCCTAACAATCTTATGCTATTACATGACCAATCTCATCAAATCCCTACCATCCTCTTCAGCCTACAGCGGGGGAATTACTCACACATGGATGGGGGAAACATGGCTGGTCGATGGAGAGGCGTCGGTGGTGATGATGGCGATGATCTCCTCCAATTCCCCGTCCCGGCGGAGTGCCAGAACGGAGTTTCTGGTCCTGAGATGGAGTTTCACGATGGTGGCGGCGTTCTGGATGTCTTCTGGCGATTTCGTCTAACCCCCGTGCATTTTTAGGTCGAAGGCGTTAAGTAGTCCAGAGGAGGGCGTCAGAGGCCAGCCGAGGGGGCCACACGCTAGGGCGGCGCGCCCCCTCCGGGCCGCGCCGGCCTAGTGTGTGGGGGCCCTGGGCCTCCCCCGTGCCTGCCCTTCTGGCTCCGTGATTCTTCTGGAAAAATAAGCCCTTCACCATAAATTCCGAGGATTTTCCTGAAAGTTGAATTTCAGCACAAAAACGAGACACCAGAGCAATTCTGCTGAAAACAGTGTTAGTCCGTGTTAGTTGCATCCAAAATACACAAATTAGAGGCAAAACAATAGCAAAAGTGTTCGGGAAAGTAGATACGTTTTGGACGTATCAACTCCCCCAAGCTTAGCTTATTGCTTGTCCTCAAGCAATTCAGTTAACAACTGAGTGCGATAAAAGAACTTTCACGAACACATTTGTTCATATGATGTAAATATTCTCATGATATGGCAAGTACTTAAGCAATTCATAATAAGGTAAATGCAAATAAAATCATCTAACAGCTATGTCAATCATGGAAAAGGTACCAACAAATTAATAATGAGCATCATGAATCATGTCTATCAGCAAGATTGCAATGTTCATAGAAGGATATGATCAAGTGGTATCTCGCTTGCCCGTATTTGTACAGCAAAACATAAATGCTTGGGCACCTTTGAAGTTCATGGGAAGACTGTAAGTAGAGATTATCAAAGATAAAAGCATCAAAGTTATACCACAGTTAATCACATTTTGGCACAAGCATATTATACTAAGAATGACAGTTGTGCTCTCAAGAAGGTGCTCAAAGAAAGGGTGGTGACACAATGTAAAAGTAAAAGATTGACCCTTCGCAGAGGGAAGCAGGGATTAACATGTGCTAGAGCTTTTCATTTGTAAAACAGGAGTAAAATTATTTTGAGAGGTGTTTGTTGTTGTCAACGAATGATAGTGGGTACTCTAACTACCTCGTCAACCGGATCGTGGTGACCCGGCATACCACTGCATGGTGTAGTATGCAAGTCTGATATAACACCAATGAAACACCGTTCCACTAGTATTATATCGCTCAGAGTGGTACAACAGAAACATATGCGGGTCCAAGGTATGTCTAAAGAATTACAACATTGACTCGTTA
Source organism: Lolium rigidum (assembly GCF_022539505.1). NCBI lineage: Eukaryota > Viridiplantae > Streptophyta > Magnoliopsida > Poales > Poaceae > Lolium > Lolium rigidum. The sequence goes on along the minus strand of NC_061508.1, from coordinate 110,493,993 downwards.
CATAAGATCATCACAGCCTCCTACTTTACAATGAGGTAAATTGCAAATAAACTCCAGAAGATCGACTCGTAGTCTAGTCTTATCACGAACTCTATTTGTAGAGTATTTAACTAGCTATAGAGGCTATGAATAGATTCTAGCTAATTAGGATCTAAGTTTAGGAAGCTAGTTCCCTTCTATTGCTAATATAGTTTGCCTCCTTGTTGGATGTGGTGTTTGACTCCTCTAACAGGTTCATGTCCCTTCAAGTAGGTGTTGACTCCTCGGTCTTCGAGTTGTACTGTAGATTCTCCTTCGTGGCCTCCATATCTAAGCAGGGGATTTAAGAGTGGGATGAGTACGAGCGTACTCAACAAGTTCATTATAGGAAAGAGGTGTTTAATGCACTAGCTACAGCATTAGACCGTAAAGTCTAATACCAATGCAGGTTTTCATAACCATTTCTTCAAAAGGTTGCTTTTATTCAGAAGAACTATGTCCGTCAGCCTTCACCGGTTTACTAGAACTTCATGGAGTTCCTTTCCGGCAGCGTTTGCAGTTCCATATCCCGGAACAGGGAGTGACAGGTCACGATTCATTACTCTCTGCAGAGGTGTGTTGCTTTACCCATAAGAGATCTTATCCTTGTTGCCAACCGAGCTGCAGGCTCGTCCACACTTCCTTTGGTGTGAGGCCAGGAGTAAGGTCATAGCCAATCATATTCCTCCGCTACCTCGCACATCCACCCTTTGTTGCACACCCCGACCCTGGGTACTCGTCGGTCCCATTATTCCCATGTTAGGGTGGACCCCGACCACGACGACAGTTCTGGGCTCATACCATAAACTCCTTCGCCGGTAGCTGCAACCCATCATAGACCGCAATACCGTGGGGAACTTTAGGCTTCCCCAGCCTACCGCTTGCTCTTCGGGCGACAAGTGTACTACGGACAAAGCCGTGGGGAACTTTAGGCTTCCCCATCCTACCGCTTGCCCCCGACAGATGACAAGTGTCTACGGTAAAGCGCGTCCGTTGATGTACAAGAGGTGGAAATACAATTGACTATTCCGTCCCACTCCAGATCTTATGGTTAACAAGGGTATTACGGCACAAGAATCACTGGACGACATTTGTTGTTTAATCCTAGATGGATATAAACCCTTGCAATGGAACCTCCACCATATCAACACAATCCATGGTTCCATTGCCAACCACATAGTCATATTCATAGTTGTGAAAGTAGTGGTTTTGCTTTTGATGCGATAGTGATAAACATAGTACTTTGCAAGTAATTTGGTAAAAATACTCAAATGATATGAGCAAGTGATGAACTTGCCTTTCTTGACTGCAAGATTATGCAGGCAAGGTCTTCGATACGCAATAACTCCAAATTCTGAAATAGCATCATCGTCCGGTAAGGACGATGTTTAAAAGATTGGCAAGGATGCAATAATGCATAAGTATGAGATGCAATCGCTCTAAGCGTGACCTAACCCCGATGTTTTAGGTTCAGTGAGTTGGTATAATTAGTTCAGGGTGTGTTGCACTTTTAGAGTGATTCACAAACAAGGTTCTTATTTAGGGTTGTGTTGTTTTAGAATCATAAGCAGGTTGTAAAATGCATAGAACAATTATATACACCCAGGAATAGTAGTTGTATAATAAGTAAACAGCAGTTGTCAATTTTAAGTCCTATAATGCATGGTTGATGATTACTTATTATATATTTCAAAAGAATAACTTTTGAAGAACATATTCTTTAATAACGAACAAGTATGATAATTAGGTTGGGGGTTCTATGGTTGACTATGGTTTCATGTAGTTGCTGGAGTAAATATTAGATGGATCACAACAATGTTGGATTCATCATCAACTAGGCTTGATTGGTTTTACTTAAGCATAAGCAACTTAAGCAATTAATTATACATGGTTGCTATCATGGTGGGTTCATCTTGCTGGTGGTAGCTAGCTAGTATTTATAGGTCCTATAGGCAGGGTTGATGATGATTCTTTATTTTCTTCAAAAGAATAACTTTTGAAGAACATACTTCTTAAATAATAAGAAGTATATCAATTAGGGTTGAGGTGGTTTAAGTTTTATTGTTGGTTCTATTAAGTAAGGAATAATTGACTCCTAAATAGAATGGTGAACAAGTCTCCAACACTAGTAGGGTTTAGTGGAATATGGTTAGGTAATGCTCAAGATTTGGCATAGTTGCTCCTAAGTTTCATCACATTGGTGTGATGCTAAATAGGAATGAATAAGGATGACGATCTTGGGAATAGGATCTAGGTTTTACACTTGGTTGATCCTACTTGATCAACTAGGTTGGATAGGTATGCATACATGGAATACTAAGTTATTGATAATAGGGCTCCTACATTTTATGTGGCATAGCAAGTATTTAATTGCTAATTATGGTTCTAGGAATCAAAAGGAAGTATATAATCTCATGTTATATCTAGGGTTTAGGTTTAAGAATACAATTTAGGTTTCATATTGATTAATGGAGCTAGTGTTCTTAATGGCATTAGGGTTTTAGAATCCCACATCAATTGTGAGCTACTCTTTTATGTATAACTAGCTGGGTTACCCGCGCACTTGCGCGGCTAGATTTTCTCTATGTCCTACTCGATATCATTTTTTGAGTTAGTTATGTGCCCGCGGTGCTAAACTATAGTGTCGTACTAATTTTTGGTTTCATCTTTCCACCGACTATGTAACCTAGTGTAACTTATGTGCCCTTGCCTGATTGCGGTGTGGCGGTGGTGGTCCTTCTAGACGTTCTGTAATGCTTTTTCTCCTCGTAAACTTAATGAAATGACACCCAGATATCCTGCGGGTTCTCGAAAAAATTGATCTACAGTATATCCGTTATCATTGGTAGCGAATCATTTTGAATCAAAGGAACATGATCATATTTTGAAAGATCACTCGTAGATTTAAGCGTACCTATAAATGGGGAATATGACTTTGCCTTCTGAAGATTTATTCCCATGCTTACAATAGGGGCCATCCCCTACCGTTTATGCTCCGAAATTACTATAATATGATGCCTATATATATGCTTCAACTCACGACCATCTTACTGTAGTTACTCATTTTATTTACCCATAGTTTCGCCGAGAAAAAAAGATCCACAATATATTTACACATCATCATAACTTGTCATTTCGTATATATCCTACCCATTTTTTCATTAACTGTTGTTACTTCGAATCATTTCTACATCATATCGGCTATGCTTCGTTAACATGATATATTAGCTTCGGCATGTAAATTAAGTTGTCATTAGTTGATTATTATTTGAGTGCATAAGAATGGGCCTACGTAAATGTTTAGAACCAATTTATCGCAGAGATGCACGATGCATTACCGCATATCCGATCTAAAAAAACGAAACCACATTTATACATATTTCGACTACATATGCATAGGGTTCGTTGAAGTGCAGTAGCAGATTCAGATTGGGCCTTAAACAACAGTTGAGATTGCAGTTTGCCGGATAGCCGCCTAAGCGTGCGACAGGGCGCCTGGTGACACATGACGACATGTGCCAGCCTGATCACGCATAGTGATGCATGGGTTGGTGATTTACCAGAGCGTTGCATTTGCTTCAGGAACGTGAAAACCAACCAACATATAAGCCAGAGTGAATCACTTAATCTGCATGTCTATCTATTCAATCGTCTCTCTCAACTTTCTCGCTCTATATTACCTTTTTTTTCATTGTCATCGGAACCATCCATCTAATGTTGCTTAACCTGGGATGAGAACCGCTAATCGCACACCAACAAATATTTACAGATATTAACCAAAAGCAACGACATTGTCATTATGCCTTCGATCTATTTGTATTGGATTGTTGATGCCATGACTTCGATGTGCCTGCTACCTGACGTTTTGTGGGGTATATAACCGTTTAAAGCCTTGAAAACATGCATCAAATATGTTCGGGTTCACGCCAGCCTTGACACGGAAGTCGGGAGCTTCCGTCTCGGCTCCTCCAAGAGTTGGACGCTATCAATTTTTCGTTCTACCTCTTTGGCACGCTTAGTAGTGTTTTCAAGGCTCAAATCACACCTGCCTAAAATCCTCTGGGGCCAAGTGTTGTGCCGCCGTGATCCTTCTTCCATACATACCCAAGGAGGAGCTACAACGTGCGCCCATTCCGGATGCAGATGGATGCAGGCTTCCACATGCCCACTTTGCCGCGCCGCGAAAAAAACGTTTCGTGGCGTCATGGACTACCTGCTCTGTATACGCGGGCCTTGCGGATAATTTCCACCAAACCTTCTTGGCCCGTTTGCTCGGCCCGCATTGCTATCTTCCGTCTTCGTCGTCCCTCCCCACAGTTCATCCCCACCTGCATCGCCGGCGCCTCCGCTCCTCGTCTTATCCTTTCCTCCTATACTGCACCTCCCCATCGCTCTCGAAGACACCTCGGCCAGCCGGTGAGTCAGATCTCAAGGTAAACAAAATTGGAGCGATCTCAGTTCTTAGAGTCAGCCAGAGTTTCGCATTGGATCTTGAATTGGAACCAGACGGATCACTTAAGAAATCAGTCCACTTCGATTCACTGCAGTAATCAGATCGTTGTTGGGTTGCATAATTTTGGCCGGCAGAATCTTCGGCAGGGGCTGGAAGTCTTGGTCCTATGAACTTCTGCAAATGCGTAAACAGATTGATCAGAGCAGAGCAGCTCTGCTAGCTTGTTTCCTGGATGTGTTTGTGGAGTTGATGTCGTATGTGCAGACATTCCTAATTGTCAATTAGAGGGAGAAGCAGCCCATGCTGCCGCAGCAGAGCACCAGGAACGGCACCACCGCGTCGGGCGACGCCACAGGCGTAGGAGCAGGCACCTTGTATGCCGCAGCGACGTCGTTGGGCCTCCGGCTGTCCGGCGCGGCACCGTTCGGGGCAGGTTCTCCGGCACGACGCTGTCCAGCGAGTTGGCCCTCCGCAGCGGGCACTGCCTCCGGTCGCTCCACCGCGCCGCGTCCGGCGCCTGCACGCACACCAGCGCCGCCTCGTGCGACACGCCGTCGGCTGTTCCCCAGGACGTGGCCATCGCCGCGCCGTCGACCGCGCCCGTCGCGCCGACGGCCACGACGCAGGCCGCCACGAAGCATGCCCGGCACTGCATAGGGAGATGGCCGCCACCAGCTCAGGCCTTCGTCTCCAGCCATGAGCATGGTCCAACTGCATGGTCCAACTGCATGGCATATATATAGGACGACGCGAGTCCACGAAAACTACCCAGCACGTCGCGTCGTGGTTGCTATATATAGGAAATCATCGATAGGGTGGAGTTTTGATGCCGGATATTCGCGTGCAGTTCCGATATTGCGGTTAGTTTAGGGAAATATTTGAAGTCGATCGGGATACATTGAACGGGTCTTTATTTTTTTACCTTTCGAGATCCTTTGAATGGAGGAAAACCAAAACTGATCTCGGGTGCATATGCACCCTATATGTATAAAACATATTTCAAAAACCAAAAAAAATTAGGGAAAAATTTTACCATGTACAGAGATATGTTCTATGTGTGCGCGTAAAGTTTCACATGAAACTGACAATTTTTTTATCCTGTGTAAAAAGACAAACAATGATTCGAGAAATAGACTATTTTAGCACAAAAAATTTGTGTTTTTTGCACAGGGCACAAAACATATCTGTTTTTGCTGAAACAACTTTATGAGCACGTAACATGTCAAGGTATACACAAAGAATTTTTATTTGTATTTTTTAACATTTGTAAATATATTTAATATGCATTTTAAATAAAGGGTGCATATGCACCTGGGTGCAGAAACACCTCTTTTATACAACGTGTTGGTGCGAATATCTGTTCAGTTTATTCGAAGCGATATTGGTTATGTACGTATCTTCTTTTTTCCAATTTCTCCCTGACCGTAGTGATTTTAATCTAATCCATTGGTTTTACTTTGTTTAATCTCCACCATCGTTTGTCTTATACTTTAATTATATAATAGATGGAACTAGGGTTTTCTAATCCACCAGATAGTTCTCAAGGTAATAACTTCATTGAAGTTATTAGTCACTTTAAAATAAACAAAAGATTGGATTTGGTATTTTACTATTTTTTTAAAGAATTAATAATTAAGGTGATTATTATTTAGGGTTTTAAATCCTTCAAATAAGGATTTAACAAAATAACAAATAAAGGAACTTGGTTTTAATGTTTTCTTTATTTATTTACTGGTTTTGATTTAATTTGGAGATTTTTCCTAATTATTGAATTTTTCATTTAATTTATAATTAAAGAAAATGCTTAAATAATAAGTAGTAAATACTTAAATTTTTATTACAAATAAAAATTTCATATTATATTTTTATTGGATAGAGTTTTCTTTTCTAAGAATTTTGATATCTTATTTATATTTTTCTGGGTTATAAATAATTTTCTAAATTAATACAAAGTTGCAGATCTTTTCTGTATTCAAATTAAAAAAAAATGCTAAAGCTACCCGGCCAGGCTACACCCACAGTCAATGAATGGTGGGGCTGTTGCCAGGCCAGCTGCCACGATGGCTTGACCAAGTCAATAACCACGGTGGGGTCCTTGGCCACGTCACCTCGCCGGTCAAATATCGCCGGTCGGATCAGCGAACGACGGCGACGGCGATTTATGCCACGGGAGGATGGCCAAATGGTTCCCATAGACGCATCTTGGCGCGCTGAGGATGATGGTGGTCTCGCCGCCAAGAAATGGTCACCGGAGACCATTCGGGCGAGCGTCCCCGCGGCGGCAAACTCCGGCCAAGTATCGGGATAGCGCTACGATTGATCCTAAGACGCATAAAGAGGTGCATAAGATGCGCAAGATCAACCTGAGGCTGTTGGCGAGCTCGGTGAAGCCTGGGGTAGTCGGAGATGGTGGTGAGGTCGCGAATTCCGGCGATGGCCGGCAGAAGGGCGGCGTTCGATTCGCGGTAACCCGTGCTCCCCTCAATGCGTGGCTTGGCCAGAAGAAAGAGGGCATCGAGGCGCACCTCCTAGACCTAACCCTGGCCTCCGGGGTGGCTTATATCGGCGGCTAGCTGGAGATGTGCTGGCGACGGCTGATGCGCGTAGATGACACGTCCGTTGGGAACCCCAAGAGGAAGGTGTGATGCGCACAGCAGAAAGTTTTCCCTCAGTAAGAAACCAAGGTTATCGAACCAGTAGGAGCCAAGAAGCACGTTGAAGGTTGATGGCGGCGGAGTGTAGTGCGGCGCAACACCAGGGATTCCGACGCCAACGTGGAACCTGCACAACACAATCACAATACTTTACCCCAACGTAACAGTGAGGTTGTCAATCTCACCGGCTTGCTGAAAACAAAGGATTAGATGTATAGTGTGGATGATGATGATTGTTTGCGAAGAACAGTAAAGAACAATTGCGATAGATTGTATTTCGGATGTAAAGAATAGGACCGGGGTCCACAGTTCACTAGTGGTGTCTCTCCCATAAGATAAACAGATGTTGGGTGAACAAATTACGGTTGGGCAATTGACAAATAAAGAAGGCATAACAATGCACATACATATATCATGATGAGTACTATGAGATTTAATCGGGGCATTACGACAAAGTACATAGACCGCTATCCGAGCATGCATCTATGCCTAAAAAGTCCACCTTCGAGGTTATCATCCGAACCCCTCCAGGTATTAAGTTGTAAACAACAGACAATTGCATTAAGTATGGTGCATAATGTAATCAACATAAATATCCTTAGACAAAGCATCGATGTTTTATCCCTAGTAGCAACAGCACATCCACAACCTTAGAACTTTTTGTCACTGTCCCAGATTTAATGGAGGCATGAACCCACTATCGAGCATAAATACTCTCTCCTGGAGTCACAAGTATCAACTTGGCCAGAGCCTCTACTAGCAACGGAGAGCATGCAAGAACATAAATAACATATATGATAGATTGATAATCAACTTGACATAGTATTCAATATTCATCGGATCCCAACAAACACAACATGTAGCATTACAAATAGATGATCTTGATCATGATAGGCAGCTCACAAGATCTAACATGATAGCACAATGAGGAGAAGACAACCATCTAGCTACTGCTATGGACCCATAGTCCAGGGGTGGACTACTCACACATCGATCCGGAGGCGATCATGGCGATGAAGAGACCTCCGGGAGATGATTCCCCTCTCCGGCAGGGTGCCGGAGGCGATCTCCTGAATCCCCCGAGATGGGATTAGCGGTGGCGTCTTTGGAAGGTTTTCCGTATCGTGGCTCTCGGTACTGGGGTTTTCGCGACGAAGGCTTTAAGTAGGCGGAAGGGCAGGTCAAGGGGCGTCACGAGGGGCCCACACACCGGGGCCGCGCGGCCGGGGCCCGGGCCGCGCCGCCTGTTGTGTCGCCACCTCGTGTCCCCACTTCGTATCCTCTTTTGTCTTCTGGAAGCTTCATGGAAAAATAGGACCCTCGGCGTTGATTTCGTCCAATTCCGAGAATATTTCCTTACTAGGATTTCTGAAACCAAAAACAACAGAAAACAGCAACTAGCTCTTCGGCATCTCGTCAATAGGTTAGTGCTGGAAAATGCATAATAATGACATATAATGTGTATAAAACATGTGAGTATCATCATAAAAGTAGCATGGAACATAAGAAATTATAGATACGTTTGAGACGTATCAGCGGCATTCGGTGATTCTGGAGTTAGAGACGAGTAGAGAGATTGCGAAGTGGCGGCTAGGGTTCCTGAGGTCACGGCGGTTCTTCTCGAATAATTAAAGGGTTTGGGGTGGTCAGCAACGGCGGCACGACGACGGGACGGCACAGATGCAACGGTGAAGTCAGTGGATGCGACGGGCACAAATCATGGCGTATTTGGATAAGCACGGACGTGAGGTGGTTAGAAGCAATGATGAAGATAATGAGTAAACAAATGAATCATATAGCAAAGACTTTTCATGAATAATACTTTCAAGACAAGCATCAATAAGACTTGCATAAGAGTTACTCATAAAGCAATAAATTCAAAGTAAAGGTATTGAAGCAACACAAAGGAAGATATAAGTTTCAGCGGTTGCTTTCAACTTCAACATATATATCTCATGGATAATTGTCAACACAAAGTAATATAACAAGTGCAATAAGTAAACATGTAAGAATCAATGCACACAGTTGACACAAGTGTTTGCTTCTGGGATAGAAAGAAGTAGGTAGACTGACTCAACAATAAAGTAGAAGATAGGCCCTTCGCAGAGGGAAGCATTGATTACTATATTTGTGCTAGAGCTTTTCATTTTGAAAACAAGAAACAATTTTGTCAACGGTAGTAATAAAACATATGTGTTATGTATAAGATATCTTATAAGTTGCAAGCCTCATGCATAGTATACTAATAGTGCTCGCACCTTGTCCTAATTAGCTTGGATTAACATGGATTATCATTGCATAGCATATGTTTCAACCAAGTGTCACAAAGGGGTACCTCTATGCCGCTCTGTACAAAGGTCTAAGGAGAAAGCTCGCATTGGATTTCTCGCTTTTGATTATTCTCAACTTAGACATCCATGCTCGGGACAACATAGACAACGAGATAATGGACTCCTCTTTAATGCATAAGCATTCAACAACAGTTAATTTTCTCATAAGAGATTGAGGATTAGTTGTCCAAAGCTGAAACTTCCACCATGAATCATGGCTTTAGTTAGCGGCCCAATGTTCTTCTCTAACATTATGCATACTCAAACCATTTGATCATGAAAATCTCCCTTACTTCGGACAAGACGAACATGCATAGCAACTCACATGATATTCAACAAAGGTAAAGTTGATGGCGTCCCCAGAAACATGGTTACCGCTCAACAAGCAACTTATTAAGAAATAAGACACATAAGTACATATTCTTCACCATGATAGTTTTTAAGGCTATTTGTCCCATGAGCAATATATTGCAAAGACAAAGAATAGAAATTTAAAGGTAGCACTCAAGCAATGTACTTTGGAATGGCAGATAAATACAATGTAGTAGGTAGGTATGGTGGACACAAATGGCATAGTAGTTGGCTCAAGGATTTGGATGCATGAGAAGAATTCCTCTCGATACAAGGCTAGGCTAGCAAGGTTGTTTGAAGCAAACTCAAGTATAAAAGGTGAAGCAAAGCTCACATATGAACATATTGTAACTATTATAAGACTTTACATTGTCTCCTTGTTGTTCAAACACCTTAACCAGAAAATATCTAGACTCTAGAGATCAATCATGCAAACCAAATTTTAACAAGCTCTATGTAGTTATTCATTAATGGGTACAAGGTACATGATGCAAGAGCTTAAACATGATCTATATGAGCACAACAATTGCCAAGTATCACATTATTCAAGACATTAAACCATTTACCACATGCGGCATTTTCCGTTTCCAACCATATAACAATGAATGAAATAGTCCAACTTTCGCAATGAACATTAAAGATAAAGCTAAGAACATATGTGTTCATACGAAACAGCGGAGCGTGTCTATCTCCCAACCAAAGAATGCTAGGATCCGATCTTATTCAAACAAAAACAAAAATAAAAACAAACAGATGCTCCAAGTAAAGCACATAAGATGTGACGGAATAAAAATATAGTTTCACTAGAGGTGACCTGATAAGTTGTCGATGAAGAAGGGATGCATTGGGCATCCCCAAGCTTAGACGCTTGGGTCTTCTTAAAATATGCAGGGATGAACCACGGGGGCATCCCCAAGCTTTGACCTTTCACTCTTCTTGGACATATTGTATCATCCTCCTCTCTTGACCCTTGAAAACTTCCTCCACACCAAACTCAAAACAAACTCATTAGAGGGTTAGTGCATAATCAAAAATTCACATGTTCAGAGGTGACACAATCATTCTTAACACTTCTGGACATTGCACAAAGCTGCTGGACGTTAATGGAACAAAGAAATCCATCAAACATAGCAAAACAGGCAATGCGAAATAAAAGGCAGAATCTGTCAAAACAGAACAGTCCGTAAAGACAAATTTTTTTGAGGCACGAGACTTGCTCAAATGAAAATGTCCAAATTAAATGAAAGTTGCGTACATATTTGAGGATAACGCACGTAAATTGGCAGATTTTTCTGAGTTACCTACAGAGAGGCAGATCAAAATTTGTGACAGCAAGAAATCTGTTTCTGCGCAGCAATCCAAATCTAGTATTGACTTTACTATCAAAGACTTTACTTGGCACAACAATGCAATAAAATAAAGATAAGGAGAGGTTGCTACAGTATTAAAAACTTCCAAGACTCAAATATAAAACAAAGTGCAGAAGTAAAATGATGGGTTGTCTCCCATAAGCGCTTTTCTTTAACGCCTTTCAGCTAGGCGCAGAAAGTGTGAATCAAGTATTGTCAAGAGATAAAGCATCAACATCATAATTTGTTCTAATAATAGAATCATAAGGTAACTTCATTCTCTTTCTAGGGAAGTGTTCCATACCTTTCTTGAGAGGAAATTGATATTTAATATTACCTTCCTTCATATCAATGGTAGCACCAACAGTTCGAAGAAAAGGTCTTCCCAATATGATGGGACAAGATGCATTGCATTCAATATCCAAGATAACAAAATCAATGGGGAAAAGTTTATTGTTAAACATAATACGAACATTATCAATCCTCTCCAAAGGTCTCTTTATAGCATTATCAGCAAGATTAACATCCAAATAGCAATTTTTCAATGGTGGCAAGTCAAGCATATCATAAATTTTCTTAGGCATAACAGAAATACTTGCACCAAGATCACATAAAGCATTACAATCAAAATCATTGACCCTCATCTTAATGATGGGCTCCCAACCATCTTCCAACTTCCTAGGAATAGAAGTTTCAAGTTTTAGTTTCTCTTCTCTAGCTTTTATGAGAGCATTTGTAATATGTTTTGTAAAGGCCAAATTTATAGCACTAGCATTGGGACTTTTAGCAAGTTTTTGTAAGAACTTTATAACTTCATATATGTGAAAATCATCAAAGTCTAAATCATTATTACCTACAGCAATAGAATCATTGTCCCCAACATTTTGAAAAATTTCAGCAGTTTTATCACAAGCAGTTTCAGCAGTTTTAGCAGTTTCAGACAATTTTGCACGCTTTGCACTAGGAGTAGAAGCATTGACAACACCAATTATTTTACCATTGATAGTAGGAGGTGTAACAATATGTGAAGCACTATCATTACTAGTGGTGGTAATAGTCCAAACTTTAGCTACATTATTCTCTTTAGCAAGTTTTTCATTTTGTTCTCTTTCCCACCTAGCATGCAATTCAGCCATCAATCTAATATTCTCATTAATTCTAACTTGGATGGCATTTGCTGCAGTAACAATCTTATTATCAATATCCTTATTAGGCATAACTTTCAGTTTTAAAAGATCAACATCAGAAGCAAGTCTATCAACCTTAGAAGCAAGAATATCAATTTTATCAAGCTTTTGTTCAACAGATTTGTTAAAAGCAGTTTGTGTACTAATAAATTCTTTAAGTATGGCTTCAAGACCAGGGGGTACACTCCTATTATTGTTGTAATAATTCCCATAAGAATTACCATAACCATTACCATTAGCAGAAGGATATGGCCTATAGTTGTTACCAGAATTATTCCTATAAGCATTGTTGTTGAAATTATTACTTTTAATGAAATTCACATCAACATGTTCTTCTTGGGCAACTAATGAAGCTAAAGTAACATTATTAGGATCAACATTAGATCTACCATTCACAAGCATAGACATAATAGCATCAATCTTATCACTCAAGGAAGAGGTTTCTTCAACAGAATTTACCTTCTTACCTTGTGGAGCCCTTTCCGTGTGCCATTCAGAGTAATTTATCATCATATCATCAAGAAGCTTTGTTGCCGCCCCCAAAGTGATGGACATAAAGGTACCTCCAGCAGCTGAATCCAATAGGTTCCGCGAAGAAAAATTCAATCCTGCATAAAAGGTTTGGATGATCATCCAAGTAGTTAGTCCATGGGTTGGGCAATTCTTTACCAAAGATTTCATTCTCTCCCATGATTGAGCAACATGTTCATTATCTAATTGCTTAAAATTCGTTATGCTACTTCTCAAAGATATAATTTTAGCGGGAGGATAATATCTACCAATAAAAGCATCCTTGCATTTAGTCCAAGAATCAATACTATTTCTAGGAAAAGATAGCAACCAATCTTTAGCTCTTCCTCTTAAGGAGAAAGGAAACAATTTCAATTTTATAATGTCACCATCTACATCCTTATACTTTTGCATTTCACATAGTTCAACAAAATTATTAAGATGGGCAGGAGCATCATCAGAACTAACACCAGAAAATTGCTCTCTCATAACAAGATTCGGTAAAGCAGGTTTAATTTCAAAGAATTCTGCTGTAGTAGCAGGTGGAGAAATAGGTGTGCATAAGAAATCATTATTATTTGTGCTAGTGAAGTCACACAACTTAGTATTTTCAGGAGTACCCATTTTAGCAATAGTAAATAAAGCAAACTAAATAAAGTAAATGCAAGTAACTAATTTTTGTGTGTTTTCGATATAGAGAACAAGACAGTAAATAAAGTAAAACTAGCAACTAATTTTTGTGTGTTTTTGATTAAGTGCAGCAAACAAAGTAGTAAATAAAGTAAAGCAAGACAAAAACAAAGTAAAGAGATTGGAAGTGGAGACTCCCCTTGCAGCGTGTCTTGATCTCCCCGACAATGGCGCCAGAAAACAGTCTTGATGCGCGTAGATGACACGTCCGTTGGGAACCCCAAGAGGAAGGTGTGATGCGCACAGCAGCAAGTTTTCCCTCGGTAAGAAACCAAGGTTATCGAACCAGTAGGAGCCAAGAAGCACGTTGAAGGTTGATGGCGGCGGAGTGTAGTGCGACGCAACACCAGGGATTCCGGCGCCAACATGGAACCTGCACAACACAATCACAGTACTTTGCCCCAACGTAACAGTGAGGTTGTCAATCTCACCGGGTTGCTGAAAACAAAGGATTAGATGTATAGTGTGGATGATGATGATTGTTTGCGAAGAACAGTAAAGAACAATTGCAGTAGATTGTATTTCAGATGTAAAGAATAGGACCGGGGTCCCTAGTTCACTAGTGGTGTCTCTCCCATAAGATAAACAGATGTTGGGTGAACAAATTACAGTTGGGAAATTGACAAATAAAGAAGGCATAACAATGCACATACATATATCATGATGAGTACTATGAGATTTAATCAGGGCATTACGACAAAGTACATAGACCGCTATCCGAGCATGCATCTATGCCTAAAAAGTCCACCTTCAGAGTTATCATCCGAACCCCTCCAGTATTAAGTTGTAAACAACGGACAATTGCATTAAGTATGGTGCGTAATGTAATCAACACAAATATCCTTAGACAAAGCATCGATGTTTTATCCCTAGTAGCAACAAGCACATCCACAACCTTAGAACTTTCGTCACTCGTCCCAGCATTTAATGGAGGCATGAACCCACTATCGAGCATAAATACTCCCTCTTGGAGTCACAAGTATCAACTTGGCCAGAGCCTCTACTAGCAACGGAGAGCATGCAAGAACATAAATAACATATATGATAGATTGATAATCAACTTGACATAGTATTCAATATTCATCGGATCCCAACAAACACAACATGTAGCATTACAAATAGATGATCTTGATCATGATAGGCAGCTCACAAGATCTAACATGATAGCACAATGAGGAGAAGACAACCATCTAGCTACTGCTATGGACCCATAGTCCAGGGGTGGACTACTCACACATCGATCCGGAGGCGATCATGGCGATGAAGAGATCTCCGGGAGATGATTCGCCTCTCCGGCAGGGTGCCGGAGGCGATCTCCTGAATCCCCCGAGATGGGATTAGCGGTGGCGTCTTTGGAAGGTTTTCCGTATCGTGGCTCTCGGTACTGGGGTTTTCGCGACGAAGGCTTTAAGTAGGCGGAAGGGCAGGTCAAGGGGCGTCACGAGGGGCCCACACACCAGGGCCGCGCGGCCAGGGCCCAGGCCGCGCCGCCCTGTTGTGTCGCCACCTCGTGTCCCCACTTCGTATCCTCTTTGGTCTTCTGGAAGCTTCATGGAAAAATAGGACCCTCGGCGTTGATTTCGTCCAATTCCGAGAATATTTCCTTACTAGGATTTCTGAAACCACAAACAGCAGAAAACAGCAACTGGCTCTTCGGCATCTCGTCAATAGGTTAGTGCTGGAAAATGCATAATAATGACATACAATGTGTATAAAACATGTGATTATCATCATATAAGTAGCATGGAACATAATAAATTATAGATACGTTTGAGACGTATCAGCGGCATTCGGTGATTCTGGAGTTAGAGACGAGTAGAGAGATTGAGAAGTGGCGGCTAGGGTTCCTGAGGTCACGGCAGTTCTTCTCGAGTAATTAAAGGGTTTGGGGTGGTCAGCAACGGCGGCACGACGACGGGACGGCACAGATGCAACGGTGAAGTCGGTGGATGCGACGGGCACAAATCATGGCGTATTTGGATAAGCACGGACGTGAGGTGGTTAGAGTGAGGCTCTGAGATGGTTGGCGACGTCCGGTCATCCCTTATCGACAGCGTGGTCGTCGTCGACTGGCATCGCTACGGTGGCGAGCGGATGGGGGAGGAAGAAGACGCTTTTCTTCTTCGTTTTATTTTGTGAAGGGTTACGGTGGGGTTGGGCCGACGTGAGGTGGTGCTGGGCTGTGGCTAAACTAGGCTTGCCTTGGGCTGCTTGATGGGCTGCGTTGCTGGGCTCTTGCGGCCAGGTAAGCTCCTTTTCTCCTTTCTTTATTTTGTTTTCTGTTTTGTATTTTGTTCTATTTGAAACTGATATGAATTCCCTTTTGAATTTCTATTCTATTTGCAGACGTTTCTATCAATTTTTGTACAATTGTATTGTTTTAAATTCTTAGGTAATTCACCCAAGATACTTTAGAGATTATTGTTAAGTATTAGGAGATTTAAAAGGAATACAAAAGCATTGATTTATTAATTAGTATTGGCATTTGGATTGAATTTCCATATAGACATGGATTGGAATATGATCTTTGGAAATATTCAAATTATTTTCAAAGTGATTGTTTGCTTATTTGATGACATGTATATTTTTATTTGGTTTTATCTTGCAATAAACAATTTCATGGTAATACTTATTCATGGATTACAAATAAGACGTTGATTTTGATGGCATGATTTCATGTGCTAATATATCTCTTAGGACTTGATCTCCCATTTGAGAATTTGGGCATTAGCCTATTATTTTATGTGCATAACTATGCTATAATGAATTGGAAATTCTACTTGATCTACTTCCAAGTTTAATATTAATATTGTAGTTTAGTAATATCCGGAAATACCTATAGTAGGTACTACTCTCATCATGGTTTGGTCTTGGTTATAAGAATGATTCAATCCAGGGTCATTTGGATTGATTTAGGGGCTAAACTATACAAGGTTTGTTTCTATTCAATTGTTTCTCCAATTAATATATTGGAAATGGTTTTAGAATTGCTAGTAGTTCCCCTATGATTTTAGGTGAGGTTTGATATCTTCTTATCCTATTAGGATTTAACTTATCCTCACATATCTCAAGAGCATGATCATGTATTAGACATGATCAACTTGTTCTTAATTACTTCTATCTCATGTTCTTAGGGTTTATGATCATTACTCAATTAATAATGATCAAGGTTTGGCTTCCTAAGGTATCTCTCATGAACTAGGGTTCTCACTCCTAAGATCAAGTATGGTCTTGATCAACTGGGTATAACACTTCTATTTTACTTTCTAGGATGGACATGGTCATGGTTGTCTCAATAGTTTTGTATCCCAGGAAAATGCCTGAGATATTCTGTTAGGGTTTCACTTAAGCAATGTTGATATACTCATCTAGGTATATGGATAGTTCTCTCCCTCAAATTCAAGTGTTGCCTCAACTAACTTGAGTGTAGCACCATAGCTTGAGCTCTCTTTCATAGGAATAGTTATTCTAGAGTTTATGGTGTACTCCTAATATTTATTTAGGTAGCTAAGCTAAAGATTCAATTGTTTAACTTAGTTGAATTAGTCCTATCCTTATTTCACTAATTCCCTGGATATAGTCTTATTCCATTTGGTATTTGGTTATCTCACCACTCCAAGATTAAAGGGTTTACCTTCTAATACTTTAGTTCAAAGGTTGTCCTTGGTTCCTTAATAAGTAAGGCTGGAATTGGTATGCATGGTCTCTCTCATTTTGTGAAGGACTTTAATACTAACTTAAGTTTAGGCTCCATAGGGATTGATGTGATTATCAGTAGTTATGTTTAACATAATTGGTTTCTCTTTCTAAGAATGTCTTGAATAATATCCTAGGGTTCTTCTTAAAGATGATGATTTAAACACAAGGATGTATATCCAAGATTTAGCTCAAGGTTTGTTATTGCTTCTCTAATAATTATTATAGAAGTCTCACCTCTCTAGGTTTGATGCATAATAATTTGGAATAGAGAAGAATTATATTCCTTAGTTGGATCTCCTGGTCTTGTTTACAAGATTAAAGTAGAATGGATATCATAGGGTTTATGATAAGAGCATGGATTAGTTTAAGGCATGGAAAAGATAAGGTAAGAATAGTTTCTCCAATTATTGTTACTTGATTTCCAATTAAATGGATGTTCATATGTTATGGTAAGGAATATCATGTTGTAATCTTTAATAAGATCAAGTAGTTGATTCTTGATTAATAAGTTCTTGTGTTGATTTTAATTCCATTTGATCTAACCCCTTAGATCAAATTATCTCTACCCAAAACAAGGTTTTAGCAAAGTCACATTGAGGTTTATAGCACTGGATTTGATGAGCTACTTCAGTTCCACCAAGGTCAAGTGAAACTTCGACATCTGTGGATCGTTTTACTTTAAAGCGCGAAAATTCCCCGCATTTTCTATGCATCACACCTAATAGGTGCACTAGTTCGGCGAAGAGATAGTGAAATACAAGTGTGGTATGAATATATATGAGCAAGTAGCAACGGCACCGTAAAAGTGCTTTGCCCATGACGTAAGAAATAAGTAGTAACGTAAAGCAGTAGTAACGCAAAGAAACAAGAAACAAGCAAACGATAGCGCATTTAGAACAAGGCCTAGGGATTAGACTTTCACTAGTGGACACTCTCAACATTGATCACATAACGTAATAGATAAATGCATACTCTACACTCTTGTTGGATGATGAACACATTGCGTAGGATTACACGAACCCTCAATGCCGGAGTTAACAAGCTCCACAATTCAATGTTCATATTTAAATAACCTTAGAGTGCATGAAAGATCAACACGACTAAACCAAGTACTAACATAGCATGCACACTGTCACCTTCACACTATGTAGGAGGAATAGATCACATCAATACCATCATAGCAATAGTTAACTTCACAATCTACAAGAGATCATGATCATAGCATACGCCAAGTACTAACACGGGGATGCACACACCGTCACCATTACACCGTGCAGTGAGGAATAAAACTACTTTAATAACATTACTAGAGTAGCACATAGATAAATTGTGATACAAAACACATTGCAATCATAAAGAGATATAAATAAGCACTTCACTATGCCATTCATAACAATGAATAAGTATTCTCGTGAAATATAGCCTAAGAGACCCACACGGTGCACACACTCGTCACCTTTACACACGTGGGACAAGGAGTCTCCGGAGATCACATAAGTAAAACTCACTTGACTAGCATAATGACATCTAGATTACAAGCATCATCATATGAATCTCAATCATGTAAGGCAGCTCATGAGATTATTGTATTGAAGTACATAGGAGAGAGATGAACCACATAGCTACCGGCACAGCCCCGAGCCTCGATGGAGAACTACTCCCTCCTCATGGGAGCAAAGCAGCTGTGATGAAGATGGCGGTGGAGATGGCAGCGGTGTCGATGGAGAAGCCTTCCGGGGCACTTCCCCGTCCCGCGGCGTGCCGGAACGAGACTCCCGTCCCCAGATCTTGGCTTCGCGATGGCGGCGGCTCGGGAAAGTTTTCTCGTACCGTGGCTTTTTCGTATCGAGGTTTTAGGTCCAGAGGCTTTATATAGGCGAAGAGGCGGCGCCGGAGGTCGAAGGGGCGCCACACCATAGGGCGGCGCGGCCCCCTCGGCCGCGCCGCCTAGGGTTTGGTGGGCCTCGTGGCCCCTCTCTCGGCGGTTCTCGTGTGTTCTCGGATGCTTCCGGGCAAAATAGGAACCCGGGCGTTGATTTCGTCCAATTCCGAGAATATTTCGTTACTAGGATTTCTGAAACCAAAAACAGCAGTAAAACAAGAACTCGGCACTTCGGCATCTTGTTAATAGGTTAGTTCCAGAAATGCACGAATATGACATAAAGTGTGCATAAAACATGTAGATATCATCAATAATGTGGCATGGAACATAAGAAATTATCGACACGTCGGAGACGTATCACCTACCCACAAATAAATCTCCTTAGCGCCGCACCACCGTCAAAGAAAATAACAAAATTAGCACGCAAGATTAAGAATGAAGTGAATTTAAGTAACTTGGTTAGCTTTCGAGCAATATATTCAGAGAAAGAGCACACATGTTCGGCTCGAATAATCGTAAGAGAAGAACAATAAATCTAAGGTACCTCACTTCACGGAAGAAGGGCGCGACAAAGGCACAAGGATTCATACCTTGAGTCGACGTCGCTCGTAGAAGTGCGGCGCCGCCGAGGATGCCGGCGACGCTCCACCCTGCGATCACATGTGGATCGCCGACGGGCGGTGCGCCGCGCCATGTAGAAGATCTTTCAAAAGAGGAGAGCCCGATGACGCTACCGACGCCTCAACCTTAATATCACTGGCCTATTGCTCCGCAATGAGATGCCACATGCAAGATTTAGCTGATGGCCACCTCAGATATGTCATGAACGTTGTAACAATTTTCAACATGATGATTTGATCCCGCACTCGGCCTTGAACATAGTACTAGTACAATCTCAAATTTTTTTATCATTTTTTATAGATTTATGATGCGCCAATTTTAGAGATATGTCATGATCGTTGTAACAAATTTCAACGTGATGATGATTTGATCCCGCACTCGGCCTTGAACATAAGTACTAGTACATTCTCACAATTTTTTTATCATTATACTTTCGAGATTTAGCGGATGCGCCAAATTCGGAGATAGATCACATCATGGTAACACACTTTTCAATGTAATGATGATTTGATGTTGCACTGACCTTGAACATAAGTACTAGTACGGTCTCACAATTTTGTATCATTATACTTTGCAAGTTTTAGGGATGCGTTCATTTTCGGAGGTAGATCATGATCATGGTAACAAATTTTCAACGTGATGATGATTTGATGTTGCACTCGACCTTGAACAAGACAACTACCGTCTCACAATTTCTTTATCATTA
>NC_061508.1:110408853-110473443 GCF_022539505.1 Lolium rigidum | reverse complement strand
TGGTCCTTCAAAGAGGAAAGCATCGATTGCTATATTTGTGCTAGAGCTTTTATTTTGAAAACATGAAACAATTTTTTCAACGGTAGTAATAAAGCATATGAGTTATGTAAGTTATATCTTACAAGTTGCAAGCCTCATGCATAGTATACTAATAGTGCCCGCACCTTGTCCTAATTATCTTGGACTACCGGATCATTGCAATACACATGTTTTAACCAAGTGTCACAATGGGGTACCTCCATGCCGCCCGTACAAAGGTCTAAGGAGAAAGCTCGCATTTTGGATTTCTCGCTTTTGATTATTCTCAACTTAGACATCCATACCGGGACAACATGGACAACAGATAATGGACTCCTCTTTAATGCATAAGCATGTGGCAACAATTATTATTCTCATATGAGATTGAGGATATATGTCCAAAACTCGAAACTTCCACCATGAATCATGGCTTTAGTTAGCGGCCCAATGTTCTTCTCTAACAATATGCATGCTCCAACCATTAAGGTGGTAGATCTCTCTTACTTCGTACAAGACGGACATGCATAGCAACTCACATGATATTCAACAAAGAGTAGTTGATGGCGTCCCCGTAAACATGGTTATCGCACAACAAGCAACTTAATAAGAGATAAAGTGCATAAGTACATATTCAATACCACAATAGTTTTTAAGCTATTTGTCCCATGAGCTATATATTGCAAAGGTGAATGATGGAATTTTAAAGGTAGCACTCAAGCAATTTACTTTGGAATGGCGGATAAATACCATGTAGTAGGTAGGTATGGTGGACACAAATGGCATAGTGGTTGGCTCAAGGATTTTGGATGCATGAGAAGTATTCCCTCTCGATACAAGGTTTAGGCTAGCAAGGTTATTTGAAACAAACACAAGGATGAACGGTAGCAAGAAACTCACATAAAAGACATATTGTAAACATTATAAGACTCTACACCGTCTTCCTTGTTGTTCAAAACTCAATACTAGATGTTATCTAGACTCTAGAGAAACTAAATATGCAAACCAAATTAGCAAGCTCTAAGTGTTTCTTCATTAATGGGTGCAAAGCATATGATGCAAGAGCTTAAACATGAGCACAACAATTGCCAAGTATCAAATTATTCAAGACATCATACCAATTACTACATGTAGCATTTTCCGTATCCAACCATATAACAATTAACGAAGTAGTTTCAACCTTCGCCATGAAAATTAAAAGCTAAAAACACATGTGTTCATATGAACCAGCGGAGCGTGTCTCTCTCCCACACAAGCATTTATTCAAACAAAAACAAAAACAAGAAACATACAGACGCTCCAAGCAAAGTGCATAAGATGTGACGGAATAAAAATATAGTTTCAGGGAGGAACCTGATAATGTTGTCGATGAAGAAGGGGATGCCTTGGGCATCCCCAAGCTTAGACGCTTGAGTCTTCTTAGAATATGCAGGGGTGAACCACCGGGACATCCCCAAGCTTAGAGCTTTCACTCTCCTTGATCATATTGCATCATACTCCTCTCTTGATCCTTGAAAACTTCCTCCACACCAAACTCGAAACAACTCATTAGAGGGTTAGTGCACAATAAAAATTAACATGTTCAGAGGTGACACAATCATTCTTAACACTTCTGGACATTGCATAAAGCTACTGGACATTAGTGGATCAAAGAAATTCATCCAACATAGCAAAAGAGGCAATGCAAAATAAAAGGCAGAATCTGTCAAAACAGAACAGTCCGTAAAGATGGATTTTATTAGGCCACCAGACTTGCTCAAATGAAAATTCCCAAATTTAATGAAAGTTGCGTACATATCTGAGGATCACTCACGTAAATTGGCTTAATTTTCTGAGTTACCTACAGAGAATTAGACCCAGATTCGTGACAGCAAAGAAATCTGTTTCTGCGCAATAATCCAAATCTAGTATCAACCTTTCTATCAACGACTTTACTTGGCACAACAAAACACAAAACTAAGATAAGGAGAGGTTGCTACAGTAGTAAACAACTTCCAAGACACAAATATAAAACAAAGTACTGTAGCAAAATAACACATGGGTTATCTCCCAAGAAGTTCTTTCTTTATAGCCGTTAAGATGGGCTCCAGCAGTTTTAATGATGCACTCGCAAGAGATAGTATTTGAAGCAAAAGAGAGCATCAAGAGGCAAATTCAAAACACCTTTAAGTCTAACATGCTTCCTATGCATGGGAATCTTGTAAATAAACAAGTTCATGAAGAGCAAAGTAACAAGCATAGGAAGATAAAACAAGTATAGCTTCAAAAATTTCAGCACATAGAGAGGTGTTTTAGTAACATGAAAATTTCCACAACCATATTTTCCTCTCTCATAATAACTTTCAGTAGCAACATGAGCAAACTCAACAATATAACTATCACATAAAGCATTCTTATCATGAGTCTCATGCATAAAATTATTACTCTCCACATAGGCATAGTCAATTTTATTAGTTGTAGTGGGAGCAAATTCAACAAAGTAACTATCATTATTATTCTCATCAAGTGTAGGAGGCATAGTATAATCACAACAAAATTTACTCTCCATAGTAGGTGGCACCAAAAGACCACTATCATTATAATCATCATAAATAGGAGGCAAAGTATCATCAAAGAAAATTTTCTCCTCAATGCTTGGGGGACTAAAAATATCATGCTCATCAAAGCCAGCTTCCCCAAGCTTAGAACTTTCTATATCATTATCAACAATGGTGTTCAAAGCGTTCATACTAATATTACTACCAGGATGCAAATAAGGTTCCATAGGTTTTTTAATTTTCGCATCAAACCATCCATGTCTTAAATCAGAAATAGAATAAGAAGCTCATTGTTGTCCATTATGCCAAACTAGTGTAAACAAGAAACAAAAAGATGCAATTGCAGGATCTAAAGGAAATAGCTTCGAGCACACACACAACGGCAGCAGAAAAGTACTTATACCCGGGACCGGAGTATGAGAGCCTTTTACCTTTCCTCCCGGCAACGGTGCCGTAAAAGTGCTTGATGTCTACGGGTGCTTCTATTCTTGTAGACAAGTGTTGGGCCTCCAAGAGCAGAGGTTTGTAGAACAGCGAAGCAAGTTTCCCTTAAGTGGATCACCCAAGGTTTATCGAACTCGGGGAGGAAGAGGTCAAAGATATCCCTCTCATGCAACCCTGCAACCACAAAGCAAGAAGTCTCTTGTGTCCCCAACACACCTAATAGGTGCACTAGTTCGGCGAAGAGATAGTGAAATACAGGTGGTATGAATATATATAAGCAGTAGCAACGGCACCAGTAAAATAGCTTGCTGGCGTGTAGTTGATGGTGGTAATATGGTAGCAGTAGTAACGCAGTAAAACAAGAAACAAGCAGACGATAGCGTATTTAGGAACAAGGCCTAGGGATTAGACTTTCACTAGTGGACACTCTCAACTTTGATCACATAACGTAATAGATAAATGCGTACTCTACACTCTTGTTGGATGATGAACACATTGCGTAGGATTACACGAACCCTCAATGCCGGAGTTAACAAGCTCCACAATTCAATGTTCATATTTAAATAACCTTAGAGTGCATGAAAGATCAATTCGACTAAACCAAGTACTAACACAGCATGCACACTGTCACCTTCACACTATGTAGGAGAAATAGATCACATCAATACTATCATAATGATAATTAACTCCACAATCTACAAGAGATCATGATCATAGCCTACGCCAAGTACTAACACGGATGCACACACTGTCACCATTACACCGTGCAGGAGGAATAAACTACTTTAATAACATCACTAGAGTAGCACATAGATAAATTGTGATACAAAACACATTGCAATCATAAAGAGATATAAATAAGCACTTCACTACGCCATTCATAATAGTGAATAAGTATTCTCGTGAAATATAGCCTAAGAGACCCACACGGTGCACACACTGTCACCTTTACACACGTGGGACAAGGAGTCTCCGGAGATCACATAAGTAAAATTCACTTGACTAGCATAACGACATCTAGATTACAAGCATCATCATATGAATCTCAATCATGTAGGGCAGCTCATGAGACTATTGTATTGAAGTACATAGGAGAGAGATGAACCACATAGCTACCGGTACAGCCCCGAGCCTCGATGGAGAACTACTCCCTCCTCATGGGAGACAAGCAGCGTTGATGGAGATGGCGGTGGTGTCGATGGAGGAGCCTTCCGGGGCACTTCCCCGCTCCGGCAGGTGCCGGAACGTAGACTCCTCGTCCCCGCATCTTGGCTTCGCGATGGCGGCGGCTCTGGAAGGTTTTCCGTATCGTGGTTTTTCGCGATCGGGGTTTCGCGACGGAGGCTTTAAGTAGGCGGAAGGGGCGAGTCGGGGCCGACGAGGGGCCCACACCACAGGGCGGCGCGGCCCCCCTTGGCCGCGCCGCCATGTGGTCTGGCCACCTCGTGGCCCCACTTCGTATGTTCTTCGGTCTTCTGGAAGCTCCGTGGAAAAATAGGCCCCTGGGTCTTCGTTTCGTCCAATTCCGAGAATATTTCGTTACTAGGATTTCTGAAACCAAAAACAGCAGAAAACAGGAACTGGCACTTCGGCATCTTGTTAATAGGTTAGTTCCAGAAAATGCACGAATATGACATAAAGTGTGCATAGAACATGTAGGTATCATCAATAATATGGCATAGAACATAAGAAATTATCGATACGTCGGAGACGTATCAGGCCCCTTCACCGCTAGCTCATCGTCGACTAGATATTCATCGCCGGAGTAGACGGATCTCATGATTCGCCACCCCGGCAACTAGCCGACCACCTCCGGCGAAGGAGGGGGGCGCCACCACCATGCCAAGGACAGTCGCCCATGGCGTCCTCGTGCCTCGGAACGAACCCAGAAACCTGCACGAAGCCGGCATCGTTGTGACCGCAACAGTAAAATCGCAGCCCATCCGAGCCCGCCAGGACCCAGATCGGACCCGAACCATCGCCGCCGCCCGCCAAACGATGGAGATCCTCTCCCTCCTCTGGTCGCCGCCGCTCCATGGCACCGCCGTCGATAGCCCGATGCGGATCGCCACTGCTGGAGACGCAAACCCGCACCCCCACGGATGCCGTGGCCGAGGAAGTACGCCGCCGCCACGCCTCCAGGGCTTTGCCCGGCGGCGCCTCAGGCGGCGACGATGGTAGGAGGGGAGCCACTGGGGAGGAGGAGGAGGGGAGTCTCTGGGGGGGCCGCCGCGTGGGTGCGGGAGGAAATGGCAGTTGTTCTTCTGATAGCAATTCCCGGCAAGCAAATGGTATATGAATATCAATTCCTTTAAAACAACTTGTTCTTTTATTTTGTGTGAGGGTCGGCCACTTGGACATAATTATGCCATTTGCTCTCACATATAATAAAAATTAAAAGATTCTAAGATATACCTACGAAGAAGTAGAAGTGCAGTAAGAAATTTGGTTTTTGATACTGCTATTTAAAAGTTCTTTCCCCCTCCCCCCATGCTGTACCAAAGAGCCCCCGGGCCATTTTCCTCCCACCAACTTTTCACAAACTCCGCCATTTCATGCATACATACACGAGGTGAGTCTTTTACTGAGTAGAAGGCTTTGGTCCTCCTACTCTTTTTGGAGACAACGATCCTAAATCTACTATCTTGTCTAGAAAACACCGGAAGGCCGTAATGCGAAGGATAAAATATTTAATTAAATCTTTTAATTAATGAGACTTAGATGATATTTTGAAGAATGTCACCTTAAATGCGTCTTCGTCAGTCCTATTATTCCAGATATAAATTGCTACAACCTGAGAAAGGGGGTATAATTGCCAGGAGGCCGACCTCCGCGAAGGCCACCAACCACACGTGGCACCGATCCAGCGACAAGCCAGAGCATGACGTGTGGCTGCTTTCGAGAATGCACGCGCGGGTGATACATCGCGGAAGTACTACCCGACGCGGGAAGTACTCGTACGCCTCTCACAGGCTCACGTAACCGTGTCCCTCAACACATAATTATAATTGTATATAAAACACGAGTACGATATAACACACGATAACAGTTACATACAAAACATAAGTATAGTTGCGTATACAGGCGAGTACAAGTACAAAAACGCACCGAGTAGGTATAATCGCGCACACGACGAAGTACGATGCGCACACGACACGATGTACGATACGTACATAAGTACGTGAGCGCACACGATCGAGATACGATCGCACATACGACGGGGTACAGTCGCGCACACGAGCAAGTATAGTCATGCACACGAGCAGATACATGTACAGAAGTACAGTCACGTACACGAGCAGGTACAATCGCGCACACGAGAAGGTACAGTCGTGAACACGAGCAAGTACATGTACAGAAGTACAGTCGCACACACGAGCGAGTACAGTCGCGCACACGAGTAAGTACAGGTAACACATGGACGAGTACAATTATTGAGTAAGGGAAAACTGCACCAAACACACTAAAAATAGAGTTACTTATCAGTTGAAACACGAGTACATTTAGGTACACACCACAGGTACAATCATACTACTATGGGAAGTACGGAAAAAAATATATCTCCAAACCTATCAATATGGGATCTAGTTTTGAAGATCTCGACGCGAGGATCTCAAAAGTGAAAACGGTTCGTAATTTGAACTTACGATTCTCAAGATATTACATTCTGAAACAACGAATCTAGAAAAAAAAAAAAACAGATACAACCCAGCCTCCCCTGTCTTCTCTCCTCCCTCATTGCTTCCCCTTGCGACACGTGGCGAGCAGGGAGACCACTTTGTAGGGATTTTCTAGCACCACAGCGCGCCACTTGTCACGTGCGGAACGAATTATCTTCCCTTCGCGAAGGTCGGCCTTTTTTTAACGATTTCGTGAGAAAGGTCCAACTCATTTATTTGTGCCTATGCTTACTGGGCTTTACAAATGGAGGCATAGGCACAATTTTTTCCACTCTTGGGCTGTGCCGGCCATGACCAGGCTTTTCCCTTACACAGGTCCGCCAGCGCTTGGTGCACTATCGGGGCCGCTTGGCCAGCGGCAGATTGCCAGCACCTCTGGACTTGGCCTCGGTCGAGAGCTCCTATTCATCGCTTTACGCGATGACTACTTTCGGGTCCGCGCCGGGGATTGTTCCCAGGAAAAAGATGGGCTCGGCCCATTTAACGTAGCCATCCTGTGAATGGTTGGATCTCGTTCAACTGCTTCTTCAGTCCTCATTTTTTTTCAAAATCTAAACAAAATTCAAAATGCAACAAATTCAAAATCAAACAAAATTTAGAACCGAAAAATTTAAAAAATATATATATCTAACAAAATTCATATTTGAACAAATTTAAAATTTGAACAAATTTTGAATTTAAATAAATTTATAACAAGAACATTTTTTAAATTAGAACAAAAAACAAATCTGAACAAATTTCGAAATCAGTAAAAACAACGCAGCAAAAACCATAAAAGAAACCATCCAAAATCGAAAAAATCTGAGAAACCCCGAAAAAACCGAAAAAACAACAGGTAAAACCGTACGTGCTAGGTGTTAATGGGCCGGCCCACCCCATCCGTCGCTTGAGCGGGGGCGAATCGCTCCCGCAATAAGCGGCGAATAGGGATTTTCGCCTCGGTCGCAGCACTGCTCAGTCAGTCGGTCGTGTATGAGAAGCACGGAACAACTTGTTTATTTTATTTTTTGGAACAAAGAAACAACTCGTTTGCTCTCAATCGATTAAGTTGGCTTATTGGGCTTTACACATGGAGGCTTAGGCATAATTATTTCCCACTCTTTGGCTACGCGGGATATGGCCTGCCTTTGCAGTGGTGGTTGGTGCACTACGGGGGCCGCTGCCCCCCCCCCCCCACACACACACACCACGCACGCACATACACGTGTCCACTTTTTTTTTTTGCTAAAATCACTGGTATTTATCCAATCCCTCAATATTGACACAAAATGCCTCCCCATCCGATTTGCCTCCTAGAAAACTCATCCCAAACTCCACCGCTGCATGTGTACACATGAGACTGAATGCATTACCGGAGGTAAGTCTTTTTTAGTGAGTACAAGGCTTTAGTACACGGCCTAAAAATAATGGTGACGCAACACCATATCAATGTACGAACAAAATTTTGAAGAATGAGATTGAATCTTCATCCAAGTCTTAATTCATCATTACGGTGGTTTTGAAGTTCTGAAATGTTCACTTGTAACGTCATCTTCAATCCCCACATGATTGCATCCATCTCCATGCAATATCATATTCCAATGCTTGTCCTTCTCATCCATGCTAGATCTATCGTTTCGAAGAGTAACAAATGCATCTTTTTAGGCACCATTCATGTACCCCTAGTGCATTGCCGCTTGGCCAAGTTTAAATGATAGTCACATTTGGAGCATGTACCGTTGAATTAACCTCACTCGAGACCCAGGTTTAAAAAAAAACTCACTGGACCCACGCCCAGGAGGGATGAGGCCATGCATGCATTTCGTGTGTCATCATTATCTTGGCATGCGAGCAGCCGACTGTCTTTTCAATATCAAGAAACTATGTACCCACATTTTTTTTTGAGCACAAAACACCCCTCCTTTATTAAATCACCAAAAGTTGGGGAATACGCGGGTTGCCAAACCAAACATACCTCCCTGCGGGGATCCTAAAATCGAGCGAGCCAAAGCATGCGGCTCATTATTCGAACTTTTATTCTCATAAACTAATGAAAATTCAGTAAACGCTACTGAGGACGCCATGATTTCATGCAAAATATGGCTATAGCGGCCCCGGTTTTGCTCCTTCGTCGCATTCACAACTGATAAACAGTCGCTCGCCACCCTGATCTTTTGAAGTGAGAGGTCCAAGGCCAGATTAATGCCCTCTCTGACTGCCAAAGCCTCGAGCACCTCTGGATCAGATATACCGTGCAGAAGGACTGCCGAAGCTCCTAGATACTCACCATTCGCCCTTCTCGCCACTGCAGCGATCACGCCATGATCTTGACGCCTTGAGACTGCTGCATCTACATTAATCTTGACAACACCATCAGGGGAAGGGATCCATCGAGGATGATCCTTCTTTGGTACTGCCCCTCCCTTGATCACTGTTTGCTTTGATTGACTAAGGTCGGCCAGAAAAGTCTCCACAAAATGATGAGTACTCAGTGGGCTATGGAAGATCCCTTCATGAATCGCCTTCCTCCTAGCATGCCATATGGCCCAAGCTGTCACACACATACGTGTTAGCTGTTCCTGTGGCACTGTCTCAAACATCGCAAACAACCAGTTGCGAGCTGACGGTTCCTGGACATGACTCATATGCTCAGTTAGCTCTTCGTCAGTCAATGCCCATACACACCTCGACATCGTGCAATCAAGAAGAGAGTGACGCCACGAGTCCTCGGCTCCACATATAGCACAAGCACTCGATGATGAGATGTGCCTCCTATGCAATGTGTCCGCTGTTGGTAGCGAATGCTTCGCTAGCCTCCACAAGAAGATACGCAACTTGGAAGGGACCTGTATATGCCATAGCTTTGCCCAGCTGTTCTGTCTCCCTTGCTGGTCCGAGTTGGCCGCTGTCTCATCGAGCCAAGCTTCACGCCTTTCCTTTGTTGACACCAACATCTTATACGCTGATCGCACCGTGAACATACCTTGCCGATCATAATGCCATGCCCAAAAATCATCTTGGGTTCGTGTACTAATAGGAATTGTTTTGATTACCTCCACATCCAGGGGAAAGAACCAAGTATTTAGCTTCTCTTCATCCCACTGTCTGGCTGTTTGATCCATAAAATCACAAACTTTTAGAGGCGGGTGCGCCATCCTAGAAGCAAACGGCCTAAGTGCTCCATCACGCGGGATCCAGTTGTCATCCCAGGCGTATGTATTTTCGCCAGTGCCAATACGCCGTATTAAACCCTGTGCCAGAGTCTCCCTTCCCTCCATAATCGCCCGCCAGACCTGTGATGGGTGCGAACCCAGTTCGGCTGTCAGGAAGTTAGATGTAGGGTAGTTAACTGCTTTAAGAATCTTTGCGCTCAAGGTGTCTGGATTCATCAAAATTCACCATCCTTGCCGAGCCAAGAGAGCAAGATTGAATAATTCAATATCACGAAAACCCAACCCGCCCATGTACTTTGGCTTCGTCATCTCCTCCCATGAGACCCAGCTCATCTTTCTTTTTCCATCCTTGCTTCCCCACCAAAATCTCCCAATCATGGAGTTAATGTGCTGACATAAGCCTCTTGGTAACTTGAAACAAGCCATGGAGAAAATCGGAATTGCCTACACCACCGATTTTATGAGAATATCCTTCCCACCTGCAGATAAACATTGCTCTATCCACCCCTGGACCCTCTTCCATATTCTATCTTTCAAAATTTTAAAAGCTCCATTGATCGATCTTCCGACACTAGAGGGCATACCCAGGTATTTCTCAGTGAGGGACTCATTCTGAACATTCAGAATTTGCTTCAGTTCATCTTTTATTTGTCCCGGACACCGCTTGCTGAAGAAAACAGACGACTTGTCTAGATTTATCCGTTGTCCCGATGCTCTACAATATGCATCCAGGGTGTCTCGGGCTTCCCCCGCACTCTCACCATTTGCTTTGATAAACAACAGGCTATCATCTGCGAAGAGCAAGTGGTTTACCGCCGGAGCAGTGGGAGCCACTTTTAAACCTTGTAAGTTCGATGATTCACTTCTGGATTTTAACATGCACGAAAGGCCCTCTGCTGCTAACAAAAACAAATATGGTGAGATCGGATCCCCTTGACGGATACCCCGAGAGGGCTTAAATTCCTCTAGCCTCTCTCCATTAAACAGAACTAGAACTGAGAACGATACCGATGTTACCATCCTCATCACCATGTCTACCCATCTCGAGTGGAATCCTAACTTTCTCATTATTGCTCGCAGATAGTCCCATTCCACACGATCATATGCTTTCCGCATATCGAGCTTGAGTGCACAAAATCTGTGCTTCACCGCTCTATTTCTCTTCATAAAGTGTAAACACTCGTATGCCGTACTAATGTTATCAGTTATAAGCCGTCCTGGCACAAAAGCTGATTGTTCATCAGAGATGATCTCGGGGAGAACCTTCTTCAATCTATTTGCAAGCACCTTAGAAGCAATCTTATAGATGACGTTGCATAGACTAATAGGGCGAAATTGACCAAGTTCCTCCGGATTATCTCCATTTGGAATAAGGACAATGAAGGTTTTGTTGAAAGAGGCGGGGTCATCCTCCCCTCGCAACACTCTCAACACAATATTTGTAACCTCCTCTCCACAAAGTGTCCAATGGCGCTGGAAAAAATGAGCGGGTAGACCGTCTGGTCCTGGCGCCTTGGTCGGAAACATCTAAAAGAGGGCATCACGAACCTCTCTGTTTGTCACCATCGCAATCAGCCCCTCATTCATCTCCATGGTAACACGTGCAGGGACACTGTCCAGGACAACCTCCATCTCCTCGGTTCCCTCTGACCTATACAAGTCGCGGTAGAAATCATTGGTTGCACTAGCCATAATTTCTGGATCATCAGTTACTTCTCCATCAGATTTACGAAGCCTACTGATCTTGTTCCTTCGTTTTCTCTGGCTAGCCCGCAGGTGGAAAAATCTTGTGTTTTTATCCCCCTCTGCTAGCCACTGTACCCGTGATCGCTGCCTCCACATGACCTCATCACGGTGGTCTAGCTCAACAAGTCGATCAACCATCTTCATCTCCACCTGGGACGGTCCAGCTCGCCCTGGGTCCTGGCGCATACGAGTCAGGTCCTCGCGGAGCTTGTTTATTTCTTTTCGGACACTCCCAAACGTATTACTCCCCAGCTCTGTAAGGAGCCGATCACATCCTCAATTTTTTCCGCTGCAGCTCCAACAGCGTAGTCGCCTTCCCTGGCCTTGTCCATATCTCCTTCAAGGCATGTTCAAAATCATTGTGTCGTTCCCACATGATCTCATACCTGAACGGCCTAGTTCCTCCCCTCCGTTGTTCGCTGCCTGCCACACCCTCCCATGTCAATAGGATCGGACAATGATCCGACGATGCAGCAGTCAAGTGCTTTAGATTGGCCTCAGGGAAACGGTCACACCACTCCGGGGTTGCCAGAGCTCGATCAAGTCTCACCCGGCAATAAGGTCCCCCAGACACCTTCTTTTCGAAAGTCCATCTCGTCCCCTCATAGCCCAAGTCATGCAAACCACATACATCAATAGCGTCGCGAAAACCAGCAATTTGCGCATGGCTCCTCTCCTGCACCCCCTCATGCTCATGACGGTGCAGTACTTCGTTGAAATCACCCAGGCAAACCCTTGGGTATGGTGATGATGAACGAATAAATTTCAACATGTCCCAAGTCTTAAATCTCTCAGCAACTTGAGCCTCTCCGTAGACCATCGTGAGACGCCACGGATCTTTTCCCACTTCCTTCACAATAACATCTATGTGATACTGCGAATAAGGTAAAATCTCTATTGATATATTATTATTCCAAAACAAAGGAAGGCTGCCACTGCGACCCGAGCTACTAACAGAAAAACATCTATCAAAACCAATAGATCTAGCTAAACCTTCCACGTGTGCCTTCTGAAGCTGAGTTTCCTGGATACACAACACCGTGGGGGCGTGTTTCCGCACCAAATCGCGGATTTCCTTCACTGTCGCAGCGCCACGCAAGCCACGACAGTTGTGGCTGAGGGCACTCATTGGTCCAGGCGGTCCTCCTCAGAGGCCGCCACATCAGTTGTGATCACCATGTCATTGTTGACTGAAACTTTGTCGCTCTTTTCCGATGCCGCATATGCAGCCCTCCTCATTCTCTTCTTCTTCTCTGATGGTGTAATATATTCTGGTGGTGGTGGAGGAATCACCCCACCAGCATTCATGTCCAGCTTCTTCCGGGCCCCAGAATCCTTCTCAGCCTGGCCGGTCACCACACCCGGCTGCTTTAACGGACCAGATGTTGAATCCTCCAGGTCATCCTCCCGATCCATGCCTAAACCTGCCTCTTCTGAATTACGTTTATTGCCCCCACTTTGTTTCGGCACCCACTTGCGTTGTATATGCTCTGATCTCCCTGCAAACCTTCCTCCCCCACGGCCTCCTCTCTAGCCGCGTCCACGATCACTTCCACCCTCACGAGCTGCACTGCGCTCCCGTATTCCTGGAGTGCCAGGTTTCCAGTATATATCCTCGGCGATCATCCACTGCCCAAATTGCAACTGGTTTTCCTCATATTCTCCTGTGCCACACTCCAAATAGGTGTGACCCATCAAACCGCAATGCTTAGGCATCTTCTCATACTTTACTTGCAAAAACATCGGCTCAGATCCCTCCATTGTTAGAGGTACAAAACGAGTCAGAGGTTTAGCAGGATTCAGCTTCACTCGTATACGGTGAAAAGCACCGTTCCTTGTTTGCACTGCATTACCATCCACTGCGACCACTTCTCCCACTCGACTCGCCAGTTGGGATAAAACCTCATTGTTTTGAAACAACGGCGGTATCTTATGAATCTAGGCCCAAGCCTGAACCCTATTAGGTGTAGGTGGCCCAAGCCATCAAAGGCCTCTGCCATCAAGGCACAACCACGAAAAAGCCATGGTCCATCATCCATTATCCTGTTCTAATAGCATGTACCCACATGAACGGGATATTCCTGCACCCACATGAACGGGATATTCCCGCAGCTTGGCAAGACTGGATCGTGCAGACGAGCAAATGACTTTTAATCAGTTGTAATAGCATTTTCAGTCGTGTCCCCCAAAGGGATTTAAGGCGCGCCGGACAAAAAAACGTTTCCAGCCGCGTCCCCTAAAGCCGAATTTTGTCCAGCGCGGCCCGATACGGTGTCCGACGGCCCGAGCCCGTCCCCGCTACACAGGGGACGCTCTGGGGACGTCGGACACACGGAAAAGCGTGGCGAAGCGACGCGGGCTCGACGCGTCAGTGGCACAGAGAAAATTCCTCTGCCGCTCCCGCCAAATCGCGCCTCTCCCGCCACATCGCTCCTCTCCCGCCGCGCATTTCTTTCATCCCAACATATTTAACATGTCCCGCCCGCCGATTCATTTCTCCCTCCCACCGTCGCTACCCTGTTCCTCCCGTCGCCACCCTCTCCCCATCCATGGCGCCACCGACTACCCCCAAAAAATAGCCAAGAAAGGGACCAAGAAGCCGCCGGGCGATGGGACGAAAGGGGCGAAGGCGCCCTTCGCGAAGCCGCGGAAGGCGCCCTTCGTGAAGCCGCGGAAGGCGCCCTTCGTGAAGCCGCGGAAGGCGCCGGCTCCGAAGAAGAAGCCGGAAGGCTGGACCGATGATCAGTGGCATCAACACTGTCTGCACCGGAAGTTGTCGACGGCGGAGCGGAAAGGGCGGAGGGCGGCACAGTTGGAGAAGAAGGCGTCGGCGGCGCGCGCGCACCAGCACATTATGGACGGGTGCATCACTGCCACGAACGCGAGCCCATGGAGTACGAATATGCCGCCGTACATTCCCGGAGTGTTGTCCCCGTCAACATCCGGGTTCTACAAGGACGGCCCCTCCGCCACTCCCGTGTGCTTGACGCCAAACTTGTCGCCGCGGTACAAGGATGCGCTGCCTCATGGCGGCTTCAACCCCAACGCTATGTTCTACTCCTCGGCGTACGAGCCAGGACCCGGTCCGCAGGGCGCCCCTTTCAATGGCCGTAGGGGCCCGCTCAAATTCGATGGCGCCGGTGCTGCGGAGGAGGAGGAGGTGGACGAGGAGGGGGGGGACGGGGTGGAGGACTCTGAGGACGACGAGGACGAAGAGGGTGGCGACGAAGAGGACGACGAGGGCGCCGGTGAGGATGCCGATGATCTCGTGGAGGTTGACGCGGACGACTGATACGTCCAAAACGTATCTACTTTCCCGAACACTTTTGCTATTGTTTTGCCTCTAATTTGTGTATTTTGGATGCAACTAACACGGACTAACGCTGTTTTCAGCGAAGCTGTTCGGTGTCTCGTTTTTGTGCGGAAATCCAACTTTCAGGAAAAACCTCGGGATTTTGACGGAAGGCCCTATTTTCCCAGAATACTGACGGAGCCAGAAGGACAAATCAAGTGGAGGCCCGAGGGCCCCACACCATAAGGCGGCGCGGCCTAGGGGGGGCCCGCACGGCCCTATGGTGTGGCCCCCTCGGCCGGCCTCCGACGCTCTCCTTCGGACTATTTATCGGCCTCGACCTAAAAACGCACGGAGAGAAGTCGAAGTGGCCAGAAACCCTCCAGAACGCCGCCACATCGCGAAACTCCGTCTCGGGAGCCAGAAGTCTCCGTTCTGGCACTCCGCCGGGACGGGGAATTGGAGGAGATCATCGCCATCATCACCGCCAACGCCTCTCCATCAACCAGCCATGTTTCCCCCATCCATGTGTGAGTAATTCCCCCGCTGTAGGCCGAAGGGGATGGTAGGGATTGGATGAGATTGGTCATGTAATAGCATAAGATTGTTAGGGCATAGTGCCTAGTGTCCGTAATTGGTACTTTGATGATATTGTTGCAACTTGTTATGCTTAATGCTTGTCACTAGGGCCCGAGTGCCATGATCTCAGATCTGAACATGTTATTGATTCATGAAGATATTCGTTGTTTATGATCTTACCCGCAAGTTGTATACACATGTCGCTGTCCGGAACCAATGGCCCCGAAGTGACGAAATCGGGACAACCGGAGGGGATGGTAGTGACGTGAGGATCACATGTGTTCACGGAGTGTTAATGCTTTGCTCCGGTGCTCTATTAAAAGGAGTACCTTAATATCCAGTAGTTTCCCTAGAGGCCCGGCTGCCACCGACTGATAGGACAAAAGATGTTGTGCAAGTTTCTCATTGCGAGCACGTACGACTATAATTGGAACACATGCCTATTGCTTGATTAGTACTTGGATACCGTTTTATTATTATCTGCAAATGCCCTGCTATGATTGTTACATGAGTTTCTCTCATCCATGCAACGCCCGTCATCCGTCCCCGTGCCTACGGTATTTTAATCCTGCTGTTTACTAAAATCACTACTGCTGTCTTTGTTACTCTGCTGCTTTGTTATTTTACTACTCGCTATTGCTATAAAATTGTTACTATCGATAAACTCTTGCGAGCAAGTCTGTTTCCAGGTGCGGCTGAATTGACAACTCCGCTGTTAAGGCTTTCAAGTGTTCTTTGTCTCCCCTTGTGTCGAATCAATAAATTGGGTTTTACTTCCCTCGAAGACTGTTGCGATCCCCTATACTTGTGGGTCATCAAGACTATTTTCTGGCGCCGTTGCCGGGGAGTGATACGTCTCCGACGTATCGATAATTTCTTATGTTCCATGCCATATTATTGATGATACCTACATGTTTTATGCACACTTTATGTCATATTCGTGCATTTTCTGGAACTAACCTATTAACAAGATGCCGAAGTGCCGGTTCTTGTTTTCTGCTGTTTTTGGTTTCGAAATCCTAGTAACGAAATATTCTCGGAATCGGACGAAATCAAGACCCAGGTTCCTATTTTCACCGGAAGCATCCAGAACACCCGGGAAGGACCGGAGGGAGGCACTGGGCCCCCAGACCATAGGCTGGCGCGGCCCAAGCCCTGGCCGCGCCGCCATATGGTGTGGCCACCCCTTCGACCTTCTACGCGCGCCTCTTCGCCTATATAAAGCCTCCGTCGCGAAAACCCCGATGCGAAGAACCACGATACGGAAAACCTTCCGGAGCCGCCGCCATCGCGAAGCCAAGATCCGGGGGACGAGGAGTCTCTGTTTCGGCACCCTGCCGGAGCGGGGAAGTGCCCCGGAAGGCTTCTCCATCGACACCGCTGCCATCTCCACCGCCATCTTCATCACCGCTGCTGCTCCCATGAGGAGGGAGTAGTTCTCCATCGAGGCTCGGGGCTGTACCGGTAGCTATGTGGTTCATCTCTCTCCTATGTGCTTCAATACAATAATCTCATGAGCTGCCTTACATGATTGAGATTCATATGATGATGCTTGTAATCTAGATGTCATTATGCTAGTCAAGTGAGTTTTACTTATGTGATCTCCGGAGACTCCTTGTCCCACGTGTGTAAAGGTGACAGCGTGTGCACCATGTGGGTCTCTTAGGCTATATTTCACAGAATACTTA
The DNA here is from genome assembly GCF_022539505.1 of Lolium rigidum. NCBI lineage: Eukaryota > Viridiplantae > Streptophyta > Magnoliopsida > Poales > Poaceae > Lolium > Lolium rigidum. The sequence goes on along the minus strand of NC_061508.1, from coordinate 110,456,310 downwards.
TTCAATGTTGAATGGCATAGTGAGGTGCTTATTTATATCTCTTTATGATTGCAATGTGTTTGTATCACAATTTATCTATGTGCTACTCTAGCAATGTTATTAAAGTAGTTTTATTCCTCCTGCACGTGTGCAAAGGTGACGAGTGTGTGCACCGTGTTAGTACTTGGTTTATGCTATGATCATGATCTCTTGTAGATTGCGAAGTTAACTATTGCTATGATAATATTGATGTGATCTATTCCTCCTACATATGCATGAAGGTGACAGTGTGCATGCTATGTTAGTACTTGGTTTAGTCTTTTGATATATCTTACACTAAAGGTTACTAAAATATGAGCATTATTGTGGAGCTTGTTAACTCCGGCATTGAGGGTTCGTGTAATCCTACGCAATGTGTTCATCATCCAACAAGAGTGTAGAGTATGCATTTATCTATTCTGTTATGTGATCAATGTTGAGAGTGTCCACTAGTGAAAGTCTAATCCCTAGGCCTTGTTCCTAAATACGCTATCGCTGCTTGTTTACTCGTTTCTACTGCGTTACTACTGCTGCGTTACTACTCGCTTGTTTGCTGTCCTGGGCAAAGCACTTTTACGGTGCCGTTGCTACTACTTATTCATACCACCTGTATTTCACTATCTCTTCGCCGAACTAGTGCACCTATTAGGTGTGTTGGGGACACAAGAGACTTCTTGCTTTGTGGTTGCGGGGTTGCATGAGAGGGATATCTTTGACCTCTTCCTCCACGAGATCGATAAACCTTGGGTAATCCACTTAAGGGAAACTTGCTCGCTGTTCTACAAACGTACGCTCTTGCAGGCCCAACACCTGTCTACAAGAATAGAAGCTCCCGTAGACATCAAGCACTTTTCACGGCGCCGTTGCCGGGGAGGAAAGGTAAAAGGCACTCATACTACGGTCCCAGGTAAAGTATTTTTCTGGCGCCGTTGTGTGTGTGCTCGAGGCTATTTCCTTTAGATCCTGCAATTGCATCTTTTTGTTTCTTGTTTACACTAGTTTGGCATAATGGACAACAATGAGCTTCTTATTCTATTTCCTGATTTAAAACATGGATTGTTTGATGCGAAAATTAAAAAACCTATGGAATCTTATTTGCATGCTTGGTAGTAATATTAGTATGAACGCTTTGAACACCATTGTTGATAATAATATAGAAAGTTCTAAGCTTGGGGAAGTCTGGTTTTCATGATCTTTTTAGTCCCCCAAGCATTGAGGAGAAAATTTTCTTTGATGATACTTTGCCTCCTATTTATGATGATTATAATAGTGGTCTTTTGGTACAACCTACTATGGAGAGTAAATTTTATTGTGATTATACTATGCCTCCTACACTTGATGAGAATAATAATGATAGCTACTTTGTTGAATTTGCTCCCGCTATTACTAATAAAATTGATTATGCCTATGTGGAGAGTAATAATTTTGTGCATGAGACTCATGATAAGAATGCTTTATGTGATAGTTATATTGTTGAGTTTGCTCATGTTGCTACTGAAAGTTATTATGAGAGAGGAAAATATGGTTGTAGAAATTTTCATGTTACTAAAACACCTCTCTATGTGCTGAAATTTTTGAAGCTACACTTGTTTTATCTTCCTATGCTTGTTACTTTGCTCTTCATGAACTTGTTTATTTACAAGATTCCTATGCATAGGAATCATGTTAGACTTAAATATGTTTTTGAATTTTCCTCTTGATGCTCTCTTTTGCTTCACATACTATCTTTTGTGAGTGCATCATTAAAACTGCTGAGCCCATCTTAACGGCTATAAAGAAAGAACTTCTTGGGAGATAACCCATGTGTTATTTTGCTACAGTACTTTGTTTTATATTTGTGTCTTGGAAGTTGTTTACTACTGTAGCAACCTCTCCTTATCTTAGTTTTGAGTTTTGTTGTGCCAAGTAAAGTCTTTAATAGTAAAGTAAGTACTAGATTTGGATTACTGCGCAGTTCCAGATTTCTTTGCTTTCACGAATCTGGGTCTACCTCCCTGTAGGTAGCTCAGAAAATTAAGCCAATTTACGTGCATGATCCTCAGATATGTATGCAACTTTCATTCAATTTGAGCATTTTCATTTGAGCAAGTCTGGTGGCCTAATAAAATCTATCTTTACGGACTGTTCTGTTTTGACAGATTTTGTCTTTTATTTCGCATTGCCTCTTTTGCTATGTTGGATGAATTTCTTTGATCCATTAATGTCCAGTAGCTTTATGCAATGTCCAGAAGTGTTAATAATGATTGTTTCACCTCTGAACATGTTAATTTTTATTGTCCACTAACCCTCTAATGAGTTGTTTCGAGTTTGGTGTGGAGGAAGTTTTCAAGGGTCAAGAGAGGAGGATGATATACTATGATCAAGGAGAGTGAAAGCTCTAAGCTTGGGGATGCCCCGGTGGTTCACCCCTGCATATTCTAAGAAGACTCAAGCGTCTAAGCTTGGGGATGCCCAAGGCATCCCCTTCTTCATCGATAAATTATCAGGTTCCTTCTCTTGAAACTATATTTTATTCGGCCACATCTTATGTACTTTACTTGGAGCGTCTGTGTGCTTTTATTTTCGTTTTGTTATTTTCATTCTCTGAATAAATTCATGCTTGTGTGGGAGAGAGACACGCTCCGCTGGTTCATATGAACACATGTGTTCTTCGCTTTATCTTTTAGTGTTCATGGCGAAGGTTAAAACTGCTTCGTTCATTTTTATATGGTTGGATACGGAAAATGCTACATGTAGTAATTGGTATGATGTTTTGGATAATGTGATACTTGGCAATTGTTGTGCTCATGTTTAAGCTCTTGCATCATATACTTTGTACCTATTAATGAAGAAATACATAGAGCATGCTAAAATTTGGTTTGCATAATTGGTCTCTCTAAAGTCTAGATAATTTCTAGTATTGAGTTTGAACAACAAGGAAGACGGTGTAGAGTCTTATAATGTTTACAATATGTCTTTTATGTGAGTTTTGCTGTACCGTTCATCCTTGTGTTTGTTTCAAATAACCTTGCTAGCCTAAACCTTGTATCGAGAGGGAATACTTCTCATGCATCCAAATCCTTGAGCCAAACAACACTATGCCATTTGTGTCCACCATACCTACCTACTACATGGTATTTCCTGCCATTCCAAAGTAAATTGCTTGAGTGCTACCTTTAAACAATTCAAAATTTATCACCTCCGATTTGTGTCAATGTTTTATAGCTCATGAGGAAGTATGTGGTGTTTATCTTTCAATCTTGTTGGGCAACTTTCACCAATGGACTAGTGGCTTCATCCGCTTATCCAATAATTTTGCAAAAAGAGCTGGCGCGGGGTTCCCAGACCCCAATTAATCAACCATCATTAATAATTCTCTTCACATGTTTTGCTCGATTCATCGGTAAGCAACTTAATTTTGCAAATAGACACTCCTTCATGGTATGTGAATGTTGGAAGGCACCCGAGGATTCGGTTAGCCATGGCTTGTGTAAGCAAAAGGTTGGGAGGAGTGTCATCCATAAATAAAACTAAAGTACATGTGTAAACAAAAGAGAAGAGGGATGATCTACCTTGCTGGTAGAGATAACGTCCTTCATGGGAGCCGCTCTTTGAAGGTTTGCCTGGCAAGGGGGTTAGAGTACCCACTACCATTCGTTGACAACAACAAACACCTCTCAAAACTTTACTTTTATGCTCTCTTTATGTTTTCAAAAACCAAAGCTCTAGCACAAATATAGCAATCAATGCTTTTCCTCTTTGAAGGACCTTTCTTTTACTTTTTATGTTGAGTCAGTTCACCTATCTCTCTCCACCTCAAGAAGCAAACACTTGTGTGAACTGTGCATTGATTCCTACATACTTGCATATTGCACTTGTTATATTACTCTATGTTGACAAACTATCATTGAGATATACATGTTACAAGTTGAAAGCAATTGCTGAAACTTTATCTTCCATTGTGTTGCTTCAATATCTTTACTTTAAATTATTGCTTTATGAGTTAACTCTTATGCAAGACTTATTGATGCCTGTCTTGAAAGTGCTATTCATGAAAAGTCATTGCTTTATGATTCAGCTTGTTTACTCATGTCATTACCATTGTTTTGATCGCTGCATTCATTACGTATGTTTACAATATGATCAAGTTTATGATGGCATGTCACTTCAGAAATTATCTTTGTTATCGTTTTACCCGCTCGGGACGAGCATAACTAAGCTTGGGGATGCTTGATACGTCTCCGACGTATCGATAATTTCTTATGTTCCATGCCATATTATTGATGATACCTACATGTTTTATGCACACTTTATGTCATATTCGTGCATTTTCTGGAACTAACCTATTAACAAGATGCCGAAGTGCCGGTTCCTCGTTTTCTGCTGTTTTTGGTTTCGAAATCCTAGTAACGAAATATTCTCGGAATCGGACGAAATCAAGACCCAGTGTTCCTATTTTCACCGGAAGCATCCGGAACACCCGGGAAGGACCGAGAGGGGGGCACCGGGCCCCCGCACCATAGGCCGGCGCGGCCCGGGCCCCGGCCGTGCCGCCATATGGTGTGGCCACCCCTTCGACCTTCCTCGCGCCGCCTCTTCGCCTATATAAAGCCTCCGTCGCGAAAACCCCGATGCGAAGAACCACGATACGGAAAACCTTCCGGAGCCGCCGCCATCGCGAAGCCAAGATCCGGGGGACAGAGTCTCTGTTCCGGCACCCTGCCGGAGCGGGGAAGTGCCCCCGGAAGGCTTCTCCATCGACACCGCTGCCATCTCCACCGCCATCTTCATCACCGCTGCTGCTCCCATGAGGAGGGAGTAGTTCTCCATCGAGGCTCGGGGCTGTACCGGTAGCTATGTGGTTCATCTCTCTCCTATGTGCTTCAATACAATATGTGGTTCATCTCTCTCCTATGAGATTCATATGATGATGCTTGTAATCTAGATGTCATTATGCTAGTCAAGTGAGTTTTACTTATGTGATCTCCGGAGACTCCTTGTCCCACGTGTGTAAAGGTGACAGTGTGTGCACCGTGTGGGTCTCTTAGGCTATACTTCACAGAATACTTATTCACTGTTGAATGGCATAGTGAGGTGCTTATTTATATCTCTTTATGATTGCAATGTGTTTGTATCACAATTTATCTATGTGCTACTCTAGCAATGTTATTAAAGTAGTTTTATTCCTCCTCGCACGTGTGCAAAGGTGACGAGTGTGTGCACCGTGTTAGTACTTGGTTTATGCTATGATCATGATCTCTTGTAGATTGCGAAGTTAACTATTGCTATGATAATGTTGATGTGATCTATTCCTCCTACATATGCATGAAGGTGACGAGTGTGCATGCTATGTTAGTACTTGGTTTAGTCTTTTGATCTATCTTACACTAAAGGTTACTAAAATATGAGCATTATTGTGGAGCTTGTTAACTCCGGCATTGAGGGTTCGTGTAATCCTACGCAATGTGTTCATCATCCAACAAGAGTGTAGAGTATGCATTTATCTATTCCGTTATGTGATCAATGTTGAGAGTGTCCACTAGTGAAAGTCTAATCCCTAGGCCTTGTTCCTAAATATCGCTATCGCTGCTTGTTCTACTGTTTCTATCGCGTTACTACTCGCTGCGTTACTACTGCTTGTTTGTTGTCCTGGGCAAAGCACTTTTCCGGTGCCGTTGCTACTACTTATTCATACCACCCGTATTTCACTATCTCTTCGCCGAACTAGTGCACCTATTAGGTGTGTTGGGGACACAAGAGACTTCTTGCTTTGTGGTTGCAAGGTTGCATGAGAGGGATATCTTTGACCTCTTCCTCCCTGAGATCGATAAACCTTGGGTAATCCACTTAAGGGAAACTTGCTGCTGTTCTACAAACCTCTGCTCTTGGAAGCCCAACAATGTCTACAAGAATAGAAGCTCCCGTAGACATCAGGGAGCATAGCTTTATTTGGAAGTTCACTTGGATTGATATTGTTTGCTGCAAATTCTCCATTATGGGTAAAACTCGCGATACTAAGGTCGCCATATTACCATCCACTACAAGAAAAGGTACAACTCTGAGTACCTCTCGTTGCTCTTGATTCACCATCCGTGATAAGTAAACTTGTTTCACCACCACAAGCTTCAAATGCTCGGTACTTCTGCTGAATCTGAAAATTCCTCTTATAATATTGATGATGCTTCTAGCTGTGCTTGATGATAGTGGTTCATTGGGAACTTTTCTAGATGCTACAATTGCTAGGTCTAGACAAATTGAAAATACTGAAACTCCTGATGTTACTAGACCTGTTAATTCACCTGAACTTGAATACTCTAGTGATGATCTTGATGAAGATTATGTGGAACTTGATGATGATTTCATTGAAAAATGCAATGCTACTACTGATGCCAGAAAAATTAAAAAGTTGTTTGCAGAACATGCTGTTAGATATAAACTGTCTCCTGATCCTAAATTTGCCACATCTCCTATAAACATTAAGGATAAAGATTATGATTTTTCTCTTGATCTATCTCATATAGCTATTGTTGAGAAAACACCTTTTTGTGGTACTCGAAAAAGAAAGTGCAGTTGAACACATGATTGAGTTATCTACTCGAGTAGCTTGTTTTCTCGATGATGTTAAGAAGCGTACTTACTTTGTTGCTAAAATCTTTCCATTCTCATTAAAGGATGACGCTAAAACTTGGTATAATAGTTTGCCACCTAGTTCTATTAAAAGTCCAAAAGAATTGCTTGATGTTTTCTTCCGTAAATACTTTCCTCGCTAGTGCTCAACATGCCGCTTTGCGGAGAATTTATAATTTTGATCGGGGAGATGGAGAGAAATTGCATGAGGCTTGGGCGAGATTTTGCTCTCTTATTAGAGCTCGGCCCGACCATGATTTGGAAAAGCATGATTTACTTGATATATTTTATAGTGGACTAACCATTGAGTCTAGGGCATACCTGGATAGTTGTGCTTGGTTGTGTTTTCAGGAAAAGGACTCCGGACGAAGCTGAAAAATTATTGGCTAAAATAGGCCGGAATCATGATGATTGGACTACGCTCGAACCAACTCCAACGCCAATATTGAAGAAGAGGGGTTTAATTAAATTGAATGATGAAGATATGAGGGAAACCAAGAAGTCTCTCAAGGAGAAAGGTATTAAATCCGAAGATGTGAAGAATCTTCCTCCCATAGAAGATATATGTGAGATAATTCCCCCTTCATCCATGATTGAGGTAAATTCCCTTCAACGCTTTACTAGGGAAGATATTACGTATTCAAAACCTCCTGCGCAATGCTTAGATGAGTTTGATAATTATATTGTTAAGCAAGAAAATTTTAATATGAGAGTAGAGAATCATCTAATGGAAAATTCTCAAGCTATTAGTGAATTGCATGATATTGTGGAGAGAACCTCCAATGATGTTAAGATGCTTGTTAAACATTTTCATATGGTTCAAACTCAAATTGATCAACTCACTAAAGTGCAAAATGACTTGTTAGGAAATAATGCTAAAGAAAAACATGCTTATGAAGTAACAACTAGAGGTGGTGTCTCTACCCAGGATCCTCTATATCCTGAAGGGCATCCCAAAAGAATTGAACAAGATTCTCAACGCATTTAACCTAGAGCTCCTTCTAAGAAAAAGAAGAAGAAACATAAGAATGTTGTAGAATCCTCCGAACCTCGTTAATGATCCTAATAGTATTTCTATTTCGATGCTTTGAAACCGAAAGTGGTAATGAACATGATAAAGATAATGATAAGAATGATACTCCTGATAAAGAAGAGGTTGAAGAAGAACCTGAAAAGCATGCTAAAAATAAAAAGTATACTAAAGAAGATTTTATTACTGAGAAACATGGTAATGAAAGGGAACCATGGGTGCAAAAGCAAATGCCTTTTCCTGCTAAGAAACTAAAATCAAAGGAAGAAGAACACTATAATAAATTTTGTGATTGGATGAAACCTTTATTCTTGCAAATCCCTTTGATCGATGCTATTAAATTGCCTCCTTATTCAAAGTATATGAAAGATATTGTTACTAGCAAAAGGAAAATCCCCAATGAGGAAATTTCCACTATGCTTGCTAATTACTCTTTCAATGGAAAAGTTCCAAAGAAGTTGGGCGACCCAGGTATACCTACTATTCCTTGTTCTATTAAGAATAATTATGTTAAAATTGCTCTATGTGACTTGGGCGCCGGTGTTAGTGTTATGCCTTTTTCTCTTTATAAGAGACTTTACTTAGATAAGTTGATACCCTACCGATATATCTTTGCAAATGGCTGATAAATCTACTCGCTATTCCTGTTGGTATATGTGAGGATGTTCCTGTTCAAGTTACTAATAACCGCTTGATATTAACCGATTTTGTTGTGTTGGAAATGCCTGAAGATGATAATATGTCTATTATTCTTGGGAGACCTTTTCTTAACACCGCAGGGGCTGCTATTGATTGCAATAAAGGAAAGGTTACTTTCAATGTTGATGATAAGGAACACACCGTCTATTTCCCCAAGAGGATTGAGAAAGCGTGTGGAGTTAATACTATTTCTAATGTGAGAACTATCAAAGTTGGAACTATTGATTGTCCTATATATGAGCCTAAAGAAGAATATCAAACTCTTGTGATTGGATCCATATCAATACAATTCAAGGTAACATGATTGATTTGAGGTTTATTTCTTCTTATGCTATGTAAAATTTATTTGGTGGCAAGACTTGATCAACCTTGTTAACAAATACATTTTATATGCATAGAGGAGGTAAACAACATCTCTTTCTTCCTCCACTTGCTCTAGTTGCTGTAGCACTTTTATTTTTCAAAGTTTCTTAGTTAATTAGAGTTTTCAAAAAATTTCCTGGCCAGTAATAATAAACTTAATACCCAGAAATGTGCATTTTTCAAAGTTTTCAAAAATTCGCGAAAATTATACCGTTGGTCCTATTTTTCGACGATGCACTGGGAGTACCGAGAGGATGACCTGTGGGGCACCACAGGGTGCCACACCACAGGCCGGCGCGGCCAAGGAGGTGGGCGCGCCACCCTGTGGTGTGGGCCCCTCCTTGCCCCACTACTTCATCTCTTTCTCCCAGCATCTTCTCTCTCCCGAAAAAACTCGAACCAACTTTCTCTCACTCGTGTTTTTGCTCAAGAGCTCAGGATTTCTCGATCTCTTTGCTCAACCCAGATTTCTGTCCGAAATTTGGCACATTTGCTCTCCGGTATGTGACTCCTTCGATTATCCAAGTAGAATTTTGTTTGGTTGAGTATATCTTGAATATTTTGCTGCTGTAGGTAACATGTTTAGTGAGCTTGCATGCTTGTTCTAAGTGGTAGAAACTAGTTTTGATGCATGATTAGTACTCTAGCAAGTTCCTATGGTAGTTTCCCTCAATTATATGTCACCAAATCAAGTTTTATATTGTTTGTTGAAAATTTCAGAAAAGAGATGAAGAAGTTCAAATTTGGAGAATTGTTCAAGAAAGGAACAACCAGCACCGGGAGGCCTTCTAGGACCGCCACCCAAATTAGGCGATCGTACAATGAGGATGTCATCGCGCCTAGCTTCGCGCCCGAAGAGGACAATGGGGCTCCTAATGCTTCATCCTTCCCATGTTATGATTTTCTGACAAATGCAGGGATACTGGATGATTTCTTCACCCTTGTCAACAAGGCGGGTTTAGCCACCTACGTGGGAGATGAAAGGGAGCAATACTACATGCTCACCAAAATCTTCGTCGAGAGCTTCAAGTTCCAAAACACGCAATATGAGCCGACAGTTGCATTCAAGATTTATGATAACCCTATTACTATGGAATTGGAAACATTTTGTCGTGCATTGGATATTGCCCCTGTAGGTACAGCGAGGAGGATTGATGACAACCCTCGGGACTTGTTGGCGCTCTATCGAGGGATCACCAATGATGACTGTCGTACCATTCAGCGGGGCAAGATAAGGAACATTCAACTCCCCGCCATTAAATATTTTGCATATTACGTTGCTACTAGCATACTTGGTAGGGAGAACACTAGCAATATTTCTACTTACCATCTTGCTTTCTTGAATATTGCACTTACTGGACGAACATCTTATCATCTTGGTTCTCTTATTGCTCGCCGCCTGTCTAATAGGGGGCCTATTTTTGGAGGAACTATTGCACTGCGCATTTTAACACATCTAAGACTTCCTATTGATCCTAATGATGTGCCATTAACCCCTAGGAGGCTTGATATCACTGCTATGAAAAGCCATCATTTTGTTACCACCGATTCCACTTTAGATAATATGGTCTATAGAATGTTGTTTGCTGACGGGGATGAGAAAGAAATCCCTCTTCCCCAGCCAGGTTTGTTCTGTATTGACGGGCAACCATGGTCGCGCACTAAGGAGGAGGTGGATGAACATATGAAGATACAAGATTTCCACCAGCAGCATGACTCCGAGGACGCCGAGCCCTCCTACGACTACACCGTCACGTCTCCGGGTGCTTCTTCTAGCACATACCCGGAATATGATCCATCCTCGTCGTACTACGGGGATACTACCTCATGGCCTCGATGGGATTGAACTCCACTTAGGCCAAAAGCCTAAGCTTGGGGGGAGGTATACCGGCATCACTCATTCTTTGCATATCATGATTGGTGGATACTTGTATATACTTGCTTAGTTACTTTGAGTGGTTTTCTAATGAGAGGAAGATGATATTTGGGGAAGTGCTGCCTGAAAACAGATTCTGGACTGTTACTAGAAAAATTCGTGCGCACAGCCAGAACGTTGTTTTGAGCTGCCAATTTTTGTGCAGGTTCCCCAGGTTGTTATCTAACTTTCATTAGTTGAACACTTTTCGAGCTGAGTAACGTAAGATTTTTGTAAAAATCGATTTCTGTACTGCTGTCAGGTTTTGGCAGATTTCTGCCATCTCGCTTTTCTGTGTTTCTTTTAGTTTGCTATTTCTTGCTTTCACTTTGTTTCTTTCCCAAAACACAAAAAGACCAAAAATATTTCTGTTGTTTCTCTTCATCATTTGTTCATCTTGGTTTCTTGCATTTGTTTCGCTTTATTTGCTATTGCTAGTTTGCTATAAGAAAACCCAAAAAGATTTTGCTTTGTTTGCTTGTTTCCTTTTGTTCTTGTTTTCAAATTCGAAAACACCAAAAATATTTGCTGTTCTTCTTTGGTTTGTAAAGTTCATCATGAGTTCAATGGTCTTTGGTGGCTGGAGCGTGGTTTTCATTTCATATTATCCAAGCTACACAAGTGAAAAGGCAATAATGACGATCTACGACAATCGATTGTGGTGAGAGGCTGGTATGAACTCTATTTGTTTTCATTTTTGTACATATACTCATCCATGTGAGCATGCTTAGTTGGTTCATGTGAGGTATATGTTATTTAAGAAAGTCTAGTAGTTCATGATCTCTCATGATTAGCTCCAATTTATTAATATGAGTAGCATGTCATGGATGTTTGCTTGCATTGTTTTATTCATAAGTAAGTATGGCATTGTGGTATCCTCCTCTGAATTTTTATATCGACTTGGCACATGCTCACGCATGCATATGACTGAACAAAAGTCAATTAAGCCTCAATGATGTACATTGCTTCAGAGTTCTTGTATCACTTTTATGCCTCAGTTAATTTATTTTGCCGCAAGCATGATTATGACAGTTACTGCTCTTTTCATTTGTCGCTCCCTAGTCTTTTGCTAGCCTTCACTTGTACTGAGCGGGAACGCTGCTCGTGCCTCCAAACACATGAAAACCAAGTTATTCCAGAGTGTCCACCATAAATACCTATGCATGGCATTTCAAACCATTCCAAGTAAATTCTCATGCGCTACCTTTAAAACCTTCAAAACGCTTCTAAATTTGTGTTAATGTTTCATAGCTCATGAGGAAGTATGTGGTGTTTAGCTTTCAACCTTGTCATTTACTTTTGACGGACTCTCATATGGACTAGTGGCACATCCGCTTATCCAATAATTTTGCAAAAAGAGCTGGCAATGGGATTCCCAGTCCCGAATTAATTAACTTAAATAGACACTCCTCCATGGTTTGTGATTGTTCGACATGACACCGAAGGATTCGGTTAGCCATGGCTTGTGTAAGCAAAGGTTGGGGGGAGTGTCATCATCATAATAAAACTAAACTAAAAAGACACTCCTTCATGGTATGTGATTGTTGGCAGGCACCCGAGGATTCGGTTAGCCATGGTTTGTGTAAGAAAGGTTCGAAGGAGTGCCACATAAAAATGCAAATAATTCATGGGAGCCGCTCTTGAAAGTCCGGTTGGCGAGGTAGTTGGTGTACCCATTACCATTCGTTGACAACAACAAACACCTCTCAAAATAATTTTACTCCTGATTTACAAATGAAAAGCTCTAGCGCATGTTAATCCCTGCTTCCCTCTGCGAAGGTTCAATCTTTTACTTTTATGTTGTGTCTCCATCCTTTCTTTGAGCACTTTCTTGAGAGCACAACTGTCATTCTTAGTATAATATGCTTGTCTCAAAATATGATTGATTGTGGTATAACTTTGATGCTTTTATCTTTGACAATCACTACTTCTAGTCTTTCTATGAACTCCAGAGGTGCCCGGGCATTTATGTTTTGCCGATCAAATACAGGCAAGCGAGATACCACTCTATCATACTCTTTTATGAACATTGCAATCCTGCTTATATACATGATTCATGATGCTTATTATTAATTGTTGGTACCTCTTCATGATTGACATAGCTGTTAGATGATCTTATTTGCATGTATCCTATTATGAACTGCTTAAGTATTAGCCATATCATGAGAATATATACATCATATGAGCAAATGTGTTCGTGAAAGTTCTTTTATCGCTCAGTTGTTAACTGAATTGCTTGAGGACAAGCAATAAGCTAAGCTTGGGGGAGTTGATACGTCCAAAAACGTATCTACTTTCCCGAACACTTTTGCTATTGTTTTGCCTCTAATTTGTGTATTTTGGATGCAACTAACACGGACTAACGCTGTTTTCAGCAGAACTGTTCTGGTGTCTCGTTTTTGTGCAGAAATCCAACTTTCGGGGAAAAACCTCGGGATTTTGACGGAAGGCCCTATTTTCCCAGAATGCGGCGGAGCCAGAAGGACAAATCAAGTGGAGGCCCGAGGGCCCCACACCATAAGGCGGCGCGGCCCAGGGGGGCCCGCGCGGCCCTATGGTGTGGCCCCCTCGGCCGGCCTCCGACGCTCTCCTTCGGACTATTTATCGGCCTCGACCTAAAAACGCACGGAGAGAAGTCGAAGTGGCCAGAAACCCTCCAGAACGCCGCCACATCGCGAAACTCCGTCTCGGGAGCCAGAAGTCTCCGGTTCCGGCACTCCGCCGGGACGGGGATTGGAGGAGATCATCGCCATCATCACCGCCAACGCCTCTCCATCAACCAGCCATGTTTCCCCCATCCATGTGTGAGTAATTCCCCCGCTGTAGGCCGAAGGGGATGGTAGGGATTGGATGAGATTGGTCATGTAATAGCATAAGATTGTTAGGGCATAGTGCCTAGTGTCCGTAATTGGTACTTTGATGATATTGTTGCAACTTGTTATGCTTAATGCTTGTCACTAGGGCCCGAGTGCCATGATCTCAGATCTGAACATGTTATTGATTCATGAAGATATTCGTTGTTTATGATCTTACCTGCAAGTTGTATACACATGTCGCTGTCCGGAACCAATGGCCCCGAAGTGACAGAAATCGGGACAACCGGAGGGGATGGTAGTGACGTGAGGATCACATGTGTTCACGGAGTGTTAATGCTTTGCTCCGGTGCTCTATTAAAAGGAGTACCTTAATATCCAGTAGTCTCCCTAGAGGCCCGGCTGCCACAGGCTGGTAGGACAAAAGATGTTGTGCAAGTTTCTCATTGCGAACACGTACGACTATAATTGGAAGACATGCCTATTGATTGATTAGTACTTGGATACCGTTTTATTATTATCTGCAAATGCCCTGCTATGATTGTTACATGAGTTTCTCTCATCCATGCAACGCCCGTCATCCGTCCCCGTGCCTACAGTATTTTAATCCTGCTGTTTACTAAAATCACTACTGCTATCTTTGTTACTCTGCTGCTGTTATTTTACTACTGCTACTGCTATAAAACTGTTACTACTGATAAACTCTTGCGAGCAAGTCTGTTTCCAGGTGCAGCTGAATTGACAACTCCGCTGTTAAGGCTTTCAAGTGTTCTTTGTCTCCCCTTGTGTCGAATCAATAAATTGGGTTTTACTTCCCTCGAAGACTGTTGCGATCCCCTATACTTGTGGGTAAGGCGTCGGGGATCAATGTCTGTGCGAGTCGTGGGCGATGGTGAGCCATGACTCGATCATCGGCGCCAACCAAAAATACGGGAAGTATTGGGTGAGGATCAAGGCTGAGTTTGAAGAGGAGCCAAAAGGCAATGTCGACGTGATGGGCCATCATCCAGGCATCGGTGAACATGTTCCATGGATTCCATCATGACTTAGAGACCAGAGGTGACAGCGGCGCCGATGTCGCGCAACTGGTACGACTCTTTCTTACATAATCTGTAGCGCATACAATGTGTTCGATGAAATGGTTGCGCTTACTTTGGTTAGTTTGACAAGGCCATGGATTTGTACTGGAAGAACTCGGATGGGCATTGGTTGTTCTCGCTGATGCATTGCTATACCAAGCTCAATATGAACCACAAATGGAGGTTGACGCGCGTTTCGTTGTCGAAGGGGAAAGACGCCATTGATCTGGATGTGCCGCTGGCAACATCGACAGGGCGCCCTATCGGCAACAAGGCTGCCAAGGCCTTGGCCGACGCTGCGTCGGCCGAGAAGACGCAGGCGTCGCTCACGCAGTGCCTCGTCGAGGTCTCCTCGACCTTTCTCTCACGCGACAAAAAGGCCGAGGAAAGGTGGGCGGCGCTGCTGAAAAGGCAAGAGGAGAAGATGGAGCTGAAGAAACGCAGGGACGACATGTCCCTGCTGAGACAGTCGACGGAAGGAATGTCTCCCCGGACGCGGGCGGCGCACAACTTCTTCAAATGACAGATCCTCGACGATATCGAAGCCAAAATGGCGGCGGCACAGGCAGCGGCAGCGGCCCCGGAGCAAGAGCTGGCAGACACAACCGCTACTACACCTGCGTCGGCCTCTGCCTCGACGTCGGCGACGGAGCATGTACACCGGGCAGATCACGACGAGTTCATCGTGATCGACGGGCCAACGTCGACTCAGGATGCACCGTCGGCGTTGGCCTCGGCATCGGCGTCGACATCTCCCTACGACAACCCCTTCTTTTAATTCTATCGTCGGCCTGTAATATGATCGCGCGCCCAGTACTTTGATCGCCGCTACTCTGATCGCGATGACTACGGCGGGAACGATCTCTTTTGAATGCAAACTATTTGAATTCATATTTGGGGACGGCGTTTGGGGGAGGCGATTGGGAGCGACGTCCCCCAAACGCGGCACGAATAAAACACGTCCCCAAATGCTCCATCCGACGCGGTTTTGGGGACGGTTTGGGGGCAGCGACTGGAGATGCTTTAAGCTCTTGATTAGAAAAGGAAGATCCTCTCTGCTCGGGATTCAGTTTCTCGTGGCTATAAACTAAACTGCTCCTGCCGGTTGCGTCTGACGCCATTCATCCACATCCATGGCTAGAATCAACACTGAAGCATGGACGGTTGATCGATGCTTCCAGAGGAACGAGCGGCTGCTTTTGCCGAGCAAGTGCTCGCATCGAGGATGCTGGTGACGCCGAGACGGACAGGGACTCGGCCGGAGAGCCACTGGTGGAGGGGCGGCGAGCGGTCAAGCACCTGGCGGAATAATATGGAGGAGAATCGAGAGTGACGAGTGGGGCGTCGTCCTTCAGGTGTTGAGGGGGTCCGCGAGTGCCGCTGCAGCGCCATCATCGCAGCACGCGAGACGGATAGTATGCACAGGCAGACATGCGTTCGTGGGTGGCAGCACTGGACAGTGCGTGAGAGGGAGACGCCGTGGCCGCCGCTGCGCAAGCGCTGCTTCCATCAGCTGTTCACACCTCGCATTATTGATGCCGTAGGAGCAGCATGATGTGTGCTTGGTGGTTGATCCCGGTGGGTTTCTTCTTGGAGATTTTCTTTGTTCTTTTCTGACAATCTTCTTGGAGAATCTTGTTACTTCAGCTCTTCTCATCCTCTTCAACCACTGAAGCAAAGATGGTGCACGTATGCCTCTCGTCTGGGACCGGGGAGATGGACGAGACCACACAGCTGGAACAACTGAATTGCGGATCGAATGAAGCATTTGCATTCTGCCGCTCTCGTGGTACTTCGACGACAGAACTAGACGAGTCGGAAGCTGATGAGCTTGGACTAGAAATATAGCGCGCCCCTCCCCTTTTTAGATGACATTCACGTATGAAGATTAGTGAAAGAGAAGTCCTTGGTGCAGCCGCCGCCCCGATAACTCCTCGAAATAATTTCAGATGTTTACACCTTTTGTGGTTAGGGAATCATGATCAATAAAACGAATTGTGCCACTCACATATCAAAGGATACATCATTAACCATTTAGGCGGGAGACTACCCTTATTCGAGCAAATTGTCCACCACACAACTAGATGAGAAGGAGGCGGGTGCCACATCTTGTTTCAACAAAGAACGCTTTATTAGTTGAAATTTTAAGCATTACGCTGCATAACTGAGATACACATAAAATACGTGAAGAAAGAGTGGACACAATAAAAAAAAACATACCCTACATACCTAAATCTTCTTGGTTCAGGGTTTTCCGTTTCCGAAGACTGGTAAAATAAGCATATTCTGGAACCCTAAGAATTCAATGGTATATGGACATGCAAAATAAGATTTCTAAGATTTCCGATCCTAACGGGAAAAGAAAGGGAATAGATACCCAATATGAGTCTTGGGGGGAACATTTGGTAATGGTCTTGATCTTCTATGCTCTTTTTTATGTGTTCTTAGTTCTATTTTGATTCTTTTAAACAAGAATCCAATAAACTAGAATTGAGTTAGTGGAAAAAAGGAGAGAGGGGAAAGTGATAAATGAAGAGAATCGACTAACCGTATACTTTTAGGATCTTCTTTACATCAGGTAAATCCGTCGGTCCTGTCTATTTTTTCTTTAACTGATGACTCTTTGTTTCTTAGTTCTATCAAGCGGATATGATGGACATTTATTTCATATGGTTGGTGAGGTCTCGAATGAGGCTATAGATGAGCTACTCAAAGAAGAATCAAAAGCCACGTAAGAAGATGAAATTCTCAAATTCTTCAAGTCGTGGTGAGTTGGCTAATTATTTGCATATTGTTGATTGTGTTCAGGTCATAATTTAGAGTTTAATGAGATTCTAGAGGTTGGCAGACGGTTTTCATATTAAATTTCATATCCATAATAAATTTGGCAATTTTACATGAAATTCAGTCACGAATGGTCTTGCTCAGGATGAGCACAAAATTGCCTAGCACAGTTAATCTTTCTAAGATAATCCATGCCATGTTATCGTCGGATGATTTTAATATGCTAATATTCTAGCACGAAAAAAAAACACATGTCAATAGACATTAGCCTTTCTTATTCAATATCGTAATTGACAATTGACAATTTGGATCTACGATAGGTTTCAGATTTCAATGTCTGGACGACAATTTGAGGGTAGCGAACTGCCCAATCGAAAGGAGAACCTAGTGGCACATGTCTGCTCGCTACCATGTCCAACATGCGTGTCTTTTGCCCTCTCAGTATGACATTTGGCCCAGTTCTATCCCACTCGCACTACGGCAAGCTTTTCCTATTTCCTACCAACAATTCCTATTCGCCGCTCAAAGCCGTTCCTATCTAGGGCGCCGCACACCACCCGGCATATGGGCCACGAACCGCATGCCTTTTTTCATTTTATTTTCTACTTCTTATTACTTTTTTCGTCTTTTATTTTCTCTTTTCTTTTTCACTACCCCTTTCTTCCTTTTTTTACCTTTTCCCTTTTACTTTTTTTATGCTTTTATAGTAAAAATATTTTCAAGTTGTGGAAAAATATTCATTGCATTTAGGAAGTTGTTCATGGTCTAAAAAAGTATTGTATTCGTGCTGTTTGAAACAATTGTTCACGGCAGTTTATAGACAATTCCATTGGATTTAAAAAAAAATCATGTTGCGATGTGTTATAAAATGTGTGTGATGTCTGAAAAACATAGATCACATGTTTAAAAAAAACTTTCAAAGGTTTCAGAAAAACTACCGCTTCGAAAAAAGTTCAAGCGTTTTTTTTTTTGCACGACTAAACAAACAAAATTTTGAAAATACAAAAAAAGAAGGGAAAAGAAAAACGAAAATCATGTATTATAATGGGCCGCATCATTGCATCCCATTAGGCGCTGAATAGTCCCACTGCCAGGCTCTCCAAGTACTACCATTTTGGCTCGATGATCGTTGCTCGATCAAGGGCAGCTTGGACCGAAGGCCTATGTAACAATCCAGGTACTTCCGAATGCGGGCGAATGTCCCTTTCCAAATTCGAAAGCAACATGGATGGCAGGGTGGCTCCTCGAAACTATGCTAGGACTTTTTTTTTTTTTTTGACAACTTGCTCACATTTTATTTATGGAAATCAAAGTTACATCATCTAGCAAATATTTTCAGATAAACTCCGGAGGATTGTATGTCCGAAATCGATGGATAGAACTCCTAGCTATTTTCGCTATATCATGTGCTACTACATTTACTTCCCTCGGGGCATTATCAAAACCCAATTTCTATTACATGCTATAGCACTCTGTAGTCTTACACGGTGCTCCCCCGTCCGCTCCGTCCGATTGAAATCGTGCGTCCCAGATTCTCCCCCCGCTAACGTCCAAATCGTGGCTTTTTTTTCCCCGTCGAGAGAGCCGTTTCTTCTCATTCTTCCCCGTCGCGTCTCTTCTCCTCACCGTCTCCGCCCCAATCCTTCCGCTCCCGATCTCCACCGCCGTATCTGGCTCGTCGGCGGCGAGTTCCCCTACCAAATCGTGTAGTAGCATCCGTTTGTCGAGTCGTGTAGCAGCTCGGTCGGTGCGGAGAAGCAGATCGAGGCGTTCCGGTGCGGCGCGGCGCTTGGAGGTTTCGCTCGGCGGCGCTGCGGCGCGGCGGCTTGGTGGTTCGTTCGGCGGCTGGGCGGCGGCGCGGCGGTGCGGGGGCCGCAAATCCGACCGGTCCGTGGAGTACATCGTCGAAGGAGAGCATCCCCGTCGGTGAGTTCCTCGTCCATGCGTTTTTACTGTTGTTTTTTGGGTTCGATTTCGCTCGTTATGTAGGTCGATTTCTCCTTGTTTAAGCTTCTTCTCCTCCACTTAGGAGTCAATCGGAGTATCGTACGTGCTGTTGCCTTCAATTAGACGATTCTTCGCGTTTTACTTACGTTCCTGGATGCGCTAGGTTTTAGGCACAGAGGAGGTGGATGTAGTTTGTTTGCTTCATTTTTTGTTGTTTATACATCCTTGGTCTATTTATCAGTAATTTGTAAATGCTCTTGTTGGATTTATTGTTCTACACACGCCATGTGATCATCTGTTTTAGGCACAGAGGAGGTGGATGTAGTTTTTTGCTTCATTTTTTGTTGTTTATACATCCTTGGTCTATTTTTAGCAGTAATTTGTGAATGCTCTGTTGGATTTATTGTTCTATAAATGCCATGTGATCATCTGTTTGCAGGATGTAGTATTTTATTTGCTGAGGTTCTTCATATAGTAATTTTTTTGCAAATTATGTGGATTGCATGTAACTTTTGTTCTATATGACTTATTCTTTTTTTCAAACCATGCAGTATGATGGCAGTCATAGGAATTCATGATATATACATCCTGTACAATGTTCATGTCCATGCAAATGTGTTGTATAATGTTAAAAATTGTCATATAATTGCCATATACTTGTTGTTTTATGTATGAATATGTTTTGACATATTGCTTCGCTTTTTTACTTTTAGGATGTAAAAAATAGTAACTATATACATTTGCTTTTTTACTTTTTCTGATGCTTATGTTGTATTTTTTTATCCAGTGCATGCAAAATGTATATGGCACTATATAATGTATTTTTCATAATTATTTTTTGCAGGTGTAATCATTTCCAGTCATTTCTACCAATCATGGTATGAATGTTTTGCCTACATATCATGTGTGCTTTTCACTCCATGATGGTTTTTCCCTATCACAGCTTTACCCAGTGCATGCAAACAGTTACATCTTCTTTTTTGTAGAAACCTGAACATACTCCAAAGAGTTCAAAACCTGAGAAATCAAAGTACAGCAGAATGAGGAACAAATTGCAGTTAAAAGCAACTGTGCATTGTGATGGAGGTGATGAAACAGGGGTGATACCAAAGACAGATGTTGTTGGAGACATGCCAAGTGCATCTTTGCCATCTGCTGATCTGGAAGATATAGCTGTTGATGTTGCTGTCGATGACAAACATGTTGATGAGGATAATGATCAAGAGGGGATGGTTGTTACTAAGAAGAAAAACCAGGTACTTCTCCATCCATAATCTTTTTTTGATTCTCTATGATTATGTTGGAGTGAAAATTTGTTAATTAGTCATAGGTCTGACAGGGTTCACTACTTTTCTTTTGCTGTTTTTGTCAGAGTTCTCTGTTCAATCGTTCATCTCCTATGAAGATCGTTCGTGTCTGGAAGGGCATGACCCCAGAACAGAAGGATTTGATTTCTACATCAGTTTTTGCTGACATTGCTCAGATGAAGTGTTCCAAGCTTGTGCCGGAGCTTTGCCGCTTCCTAATGTCTTGTTTTGATCCTGTAAGATGCTGTCTGGATTTTGGAGGAAGAGGAATAATCCCAGTCAATGCTGAGTCGGTTGTCAGAGTTTTAGGTGTCCCTGTTGGCAGCGCTGATGTTCCTTATCACCCAAACGTTGACGCCACTTGTTTGGTTTTGAAGATGTTTGGTATTCACAATGGAGGACACCCAAATGTTTCAACTGTCGAGAAGGAGCTTGGTCCGGAATATCCTCGCAGATGATTCATACATGAGGAAATTTGTAATATTCCTTATTAGCTCGCCTTTGCTCCTACTACTCGGGATAAAAGTTAGTCCTAAATGTTATCCGTCAGCTTGTGAATATACAAGACATAGGTACTTTGAAATGGGCTCAGTTTATTGTTGACATCATATGCCAGACTGCAAGTGCAAAGGATAAGAAGAATTGGTTCAAGGCTTGTATGCCTTATCTCATGGTCAGTATTCTTTTTCGTATCTTAACCTCTATCTTAATCATGTTGAGGACAACACTTAGATGTTGATTCATTGGAAACATCTTCAGGTCCTATATGTTGATTTTTCTTTTCTGAAATGTGCTTTGCAGGTCATATATGTTGATTCATTGGAGACAGACGCTCTAGATGTTCCACATGATGGAACTCGTTGTTCAGTTTGGACAAACAAGATGATCACCACTGTATGTGATTTGGACACACGTAGTGATGGTTCATTTGGTGCCTTACCGGTACGTTTTCGTCATTCTAATTTTACATTTCGTGTATTGTTTTTTCATCTCTCAGCTAAATGTCCCTTAAATTAATTTTTGTACTGATACTCTTCCTTTTGCAGTTGAAAACTTGCTTCGTGGTTAATTTATCATTGTTCATTTCTGAACCTTCGCAAGTTGACATGTTTATAAAACGCCATCTGACCGGCAATCACACAGAAGAGGTGAGCAAATAGTTGCACTGCAGCATTTTTTTCCACCCTAATGTTCTCATCATATGTTCTTTAATAGCTTATTAAACATGTCTATCATTTTTTGTGTCAGCATTTGTTCTTTTTTCGCTAATACTGACAAGAACTTATGTTTTTTCAGTTGGTAAGATGTATATTTCTTTTGATGCGACATAAAACTTATGTTCTCCATTTTATTTTTTTCTACACATGTTTCCAGGATATTGTGAATTGCAGAAAGGCTGTCGTAAGCATGTACACTACTTTCGAAGATGGGTTGGTTACATTCATTCGCTCTCTGGGAGGTAACGAAGGCACGACATCAAAACACAATCAAGAAGAAGTGCCATGCAGTAAGAAACGGAAAAGGCGAAGAGTTACTCGTGCTCCAACCAAGGAGGTGCTGGGAGGCCACAAGGAAAACCAAATTCGAGTCACATGCGGACATGATGGATGTTGACAACGTTGTACCACAAAATGCAGATGAAGTGGCCGGTGATGTGGCAGACCATAATGCTCAGGAAGATAATTTGAACAAGAGCATTCTTGGACAGGAAGTTCCTTTACATGAAGATGATGTTTGCTTGGATGATCAGTTTGTACATCCACAGTCAAGTAATGTACCTCAATGTACTGAGCAAGCAACCCCAAATGCTCTGAACCAGCTTCAGGTTATATATGGTTCTGCCTCTCAACACACAACTTCCAGCCAAAATGCACAAGTCCAAAGATCAAGATTATGATGGTAGTGGTACCAAGTTTGTGTTAATAGGCAGTTCAACAGTGGAAAAAGAAGTCTCGTGTCATTTGATATACGAGGAGAAAACCCTTTCCAACGAACCAAAATTGGGTGAAGACACCGTAGCTTCTCCTTCGAAATAGTTCAAGCATAGTCCATCCGTTAGGAGACCAGGTGACCGTGTCAATGTCTCCTAAGAAGCCAAGCAATAACTTCTCAAGGAAGTCCTCAACAATCCGTATGCGTACTAGGCTTGCTACATCTGAATTGAGGGCAAGTAGCATCAAATCGGACATCATCGAACATGAACCAGCTCAATGTTTGTTTGCGTAAAGGTTCATCCTCTTATTCCGTGAACAACACCAAGCAATATAGTGTCGAGCATGAAGCCCGGAAATCTCCGGCTCTTGTCGAGCGGTAAACGCAGAGGAAACGCAGAGACTTAATTGATGATTGTCCAAGCTTTGATCTTGGATTTGAAACCCAAGTTAACCAAGAACCGTCAAACCATCTCGACACAAAGGAGGAGGAGCTCATTGTTATATCTAGTAACGAGAGTGGCGACTCGTTAGATAAGATTTATGCCACAGTTGATATTCCTTTGAGGACTCCTCACAAAGATCAGTGCCAAGTTCCTGTTGTTACATCTCGTTGGACCCAAGCAGCTACACTCCCGTTCTCGAAGCTCGCGTAAAGAGAATTGTGAAGCCAGCCGCAAACCGTAAGTCGCCTTTTGTACGAAACGATAAAAAATCAGTTGCAACAAAATTTGCCAATGATGTATACGATGAGAGTTTGTTCCTATGGAGGTCAAACTGAAGATGCGGTGAACAAGCAGAAAATCATTGACTATGGATCTTTTTTTATCTATCTTTGGGACTTGGCTGATTCTGTTAGGCCCGGTGAATGGCTAAGCAATTCAACTTGCCAAATAGCACTACATGTACTGTCAGCTGAGTTGGCGGAGCAAAAGAAGCATGTGATGCCCCTAAGGCTCGCGGTTAGTCACATACCACTTCTTTTTCACTTTTCTGTTCATGTATGTGCCATCTCTGTTTTCTGAATGCTTACACTTGCTCTTTTTCTGCACGTAGGACAAGCTTAGGAACGCTAACTGTATTCATGACCGTTTCGTGAAGAAGCAATTTAAATTTGATCCTGAGTGTCGCCTAGACCATAAAGAACAGGTAACTTTTTTTTTGCTTCATGTTACATGTACTATTACTCACAAACTACCATCACTACTTTTTTGTACTAACACTGAAATACATGTTTCTTTTGTTTGTTATGGTCTTGTAGATATCATTTCCAGTGCTCCAAGACCTAACACCAGAATATTAAACAGTTCAATGGGCATTACTATCCGATTGTGATGAATGTAAAGGCTGAGAGGTTTGAGGTGCTGGATTCTCTCAGAGGAAAAACGGACCGGGCTTTCACTAAAGATGTAAGAAACATTATTGGATCAATCAAAGGATTGTGGGCTTCAAACTATAGTGAATCCAACATTGACATCCAAAAATGGCCTACTGAGTTCATCGATCGTCCAAAGCAGTACTACATCGTAAGTGCGTAAATATCCTATCTCTTCTTTTTTTGATTTTACATAATACTTTTATCTGCCCATTGTTACAGAGATTCATAATACTTTTCTCTGTCCATTGTTTCAAGGTACGACTGTGGGTTTTTCATGCTAAAGTTCATTGAGCTCTGGAACGGAAGGAACATTCTTGGTCTAATCAACCCAAATGACATGCCAACCATTAGGAAGCAATTGACACTGAAGTGGCTCCAATGGTGCGACAACAGCATTGCATGGCAAGAAATGCTGTACTGATTTTATGCATGTAACAACAGGAGGTACTCCCCTGTTAAATTCACTTGTATCCACAACATGTAGATTGTGCTTCAAATGATTATTTTATCATCTCCTACTATTTCCCTTACATTTTTATCTTTTTCTTTTTTTGGTTTGACATGGCTGCTGCAAAGATCACAATGTTATATCGATCACATTTAGGTTATAAGTACAAAGAGCAAGCAAAAATTTGACAATCAACCAAATTAAAACACATCAAACCATAATACATAATCAGTGCATCATATGCCCAATTTATTACAACTAAAGCATAAACTTTTCAACATTGTTTTTCCTTTTTCCATCCGGTCCAGGGGTGATCCTGTCTCCTTGCCTCCTTGTCACGGAACCATGTCACGGAAGAAGTTGATTTCCTTTGCCTCCTTGTCAGGGGTGAGCTTATCTTTGCATGTTGCTGCCGTATGTCGAATAGAGCCACACACACTGCACTTGACAACCTTTGTAGGGTTCAAATGGAGCCCAGATTGTTTTCTTTTTTCTGTTGGGCACCCTTGTTTTGCAATGTACACCGGATCCTCAACATGATCGAACTTTGAAGAACTTCCTTGCCCAGAATCACCTATATTTTCTCCTTCTTGTCCCTCAACATTAGGTGTAGTTGCTTTTTTCCTATTCTTCCGTTTTGCAGATTCTGTAGCTTTCATCTCTTGCAATTCTTTCTCCAAAGCTAGCATGTATTTATCTGCCAAAGCCTTTCCTTTGTCAGATGTAGATGCAATTTTTGCTACTCTAGAGTATTCATTGCAAAGAGTCCCATAACGTAGCTGCTGCCTTTCCTTGTTACTCATCTTCCTATCTGTTGGCACCTGAGGTAACTCCATTTTCTGCTGCACAATCGTTTCCTCCGGTTTCCTCCACCTGGGGAGAATGTACCGTTCTGGAATATAGTCAGTAGTACCTAACTGCACCATTACTCTAAATATATGGCAGCACAACAACCCATCCCTACTAAATTTGCAACACTCGCAGATGTAAGTTTCGGCATCCAAGTTAGCTTCAACCTTGTAGCTTTTATCGCCATAGCCATAAACATAGGTTTTAATTGGCATAACCACATAAGTTTGGCCACCAGTTTGCTGCACATTGTATGACGTCACTTTCCGAAGCTCAGCCCTGAAACGGAGGTATATTGGTAGCGTATACACTGTCAAAGCTTGCTCTTCCAGAGGGTAATCTCCCCATACTCTAACAGTCTTATCCTCATCTTTAAACTCAACTGAATCCTCTCGCTACATCTATTTTTTCCTGTAACTTCAAGTACTTGCTCGAAGAAATGGTGCGAGTTGTTGTGTGGGTCGACGTAACTTTTCAATACCGCATTGAACCCCTCGCTACGGGCGGTAGTTTGTAGGAATGGAAAGAAACGATCCTTGAAGTAGGCAGGGACAAAAGTGGCTCTAATATTATATAAATCACTAAGATTTGTGTTGTCCGCCACATCATGCTTGAAAATCATTTCTGCCCATCTACTTTCAAACTCTTCAATAGACATGCTGTAGTCAATAATTGCATTCAACTCCTGCCTTAGCTCCTCATGTTTTGACAAGAAGTTGCCCAACACAGCCTGTGCATTTTGCATAATGTGCCACCTACAGTTTCTGTGACAACAAAGTGGTAATGATGAGAGAATTGCACATCTCATTGCCGCATCTTGGTCAGTTATGAAGTTATCTGGCTGGACACCACCCATAGCTTCAAGAAACTCCTTGAACAACCACTCAAAACTCTCAATATTCTCGTTCTTTAGGAAACCACAACCTAGCTGAATTGTTTGACAGTACCTATTTATCCCAATGAATGGGGCAAACGGCATATTGTACATGTTTGTGATGTATGTGGTGTCAAATGATAGACAGTCGCTGTAGTTCTTGTATGCGGCAATTGCTGGTCCATCTACCCAGAAGATGCGGTCAACCTTGTCTGCATGATCTGTATGTAAGTTGAAGTAGAAGTCGGGATCTTCCTTCTTCATTCTGGCAAAGTGAGCAAGCAGCATTGACATGTCTTTGTGGGCGTGTTCTTCATCGATTTTAGCCATGTAATTGCTCACATCCTTGCTATCATATGGTACATTTGCAAGACCACCATACACTTCTCCCATAATACGCATGACCCTACCAGCAGATAAATTGACCTTGTGCAAAAGCTTGACAAAATCTTTCTCTTCCTTAGGGATGCCCTTATGAGACCTCAAGTACTTCTTCAAGGAGAACTTCTTAATCAACTTGTGATTGTGCTCCTCTATGAAATATGTTACATGCCACTTCTTCCCTCTCCTCTTTATTCGTAGTCTAGCTTTGCATTCCGTTTTCTTAGTGATGCTACGGTTCCTTTGCCTAACAGGTGGTGCTTCAAGTTCATTTATGTCTGCATTTTTACCACTCTTATTACAAACAAACAATTGCTTGTCCTTCTGTCCATCTAGAGTAGAGTTCTTTGATGTGCTGCACTTGATTGAAAACCCAACCATTTTAGCATATCTGTTGTAGTGCATCTTCGCTTGCTCCCATGAATCAAACATCATGCCTTGGAAAGGTGTTTGGACATCACCTTGGCTGCATGGTGTTGACTGCACCTCATCATCATCATCTTCTTCTCCTGAATCATCAGTTGACAGTGTTTGACCTGTTTGAGTATCTGTGTCAGCGGATGCACCTGTATTTCTCCCACTTGCAAGCTTGCTATGTTCAGAACTTTTTGTTACATCTGGGTTGTTTGACTTGCTGCCTGACATATCTTCTTCTTCTATTTGCTCTTCATTTGCTGGTTCATTAAGATCCAGTCCTCCAGCAGAATAACTTTCATCCATAACTACTTAAGAAGATGCATTGTAATTAGCAAAAAGAAAGCAACAAGTACATGTCGAAAAAACATGAAAACTTGGTCATAGTTGACATAGAATGTGTCATACTCAGATTTGCAAACAAAATGACTGTTGGTTGATGTTTTCATGTTCATTGTCACAAAAGTACATTTCCTATACTTTTATTTTTTTACATAACTCAATTATAAGTTAATTAAAACTAACAAATTTATTTCTTTTCCTACCACAGAAAGTTGCAGGGAAACTATAATGAAAAGTACATGCTGCTACTACTGCGCTACGAGGTTCCTCCATGTTGTTCTTCTTTTGCCTTCACAAAAAGTTTCTACATGTCTCCAAGATGGACATTCAACTAAAGATACATGATTTCTCGAGGGTTTCAATCATGTTTCATGCAAAGGCACCAACTTTTCGCAATATACATGTGGTTCCTGAAGGTTTCAACCATGTTTTCTTTTTGCTTCATGTTACATGCACGGTTTCTAGTCAGTGCTGAACAAATCTGCAACTAGTCAATGCAGTGCAAGTACTTGCCTTAGACATGATTCAGAGTTTGCATGTCAGTTTATGGCTTCTTGCTGCTAAACCTCTACTGAATGTGTGCAAGGAAACCTGTACTGAATATTTGCATGTCAGTTTTATGGTTCCATGTACTGCTTTTCCCAGTGTTTATGTTTTTTTCCAGCCATGATTGCCATGTTTTTTATCTTGCACATGTTCTTCCTGAGCTCTAGGTCATGTTACAAATCAGTAGTTCTTTACAGATCTGGTGTTACAGATGTAAGAATATCATGGTGCAGGTCAAAGTTCTAGTTTGTATTTTCATGATTTCATCACAAATCCCTGGGTTATTGTAAGAGATCAAGGTTCCTCTAGGTATATGTTTGATTCTGCTTCCATAGATGTAAGAAAAGTATGTGAGAACAGTAGGATTGGGGGAAGAGGAGTCAGGTGAAGAAACTAGGATTGGGGGAAGAGCAGACAGGGGGAGGAAGCATCTGTTACCTGTTTCTTCGTCCTGAAGAAGGTAGGCGTCTGATCTATGGCGATGTAATTTTCCTTTATGTTCCAGCCATGGAATTCTTGATCTATGGCGGCTGGAGAAGGAGAGGAGGAGGGAGGAAGGAGGAAGAAGGAACAGAGGTAGGGTTCTGGAGATATCTGTCTCCTACTGATCGATGTATTTCTGCTTTTGTCTTAGGGGATGTATTTTTTGCCTGGAAGATGTAGTTTCCGTGGGTTTGGGGCACGTGATGGTGCTCCACGCGTGTGAACGCGACAGGTTGTCCACATGCGATGGGACCACTTTCTATTTCGGGAACTTTTTGCCATTTCGGGAAAGTTTGTCATCCGGACAGGGGGGGCACTCCGGTAGACTAACCGGTGCTATGGCACCACGTAGCAACGTCCTTATCAAAAGATACTTTCACAAACTCACAAGCAATATGGTAGCAATCATCGGAAATCGCAGCAGCCATGCCATGACTCGCCGCTCCATTCTTCATCGTTTCCACCACATCCATGCAATCCGAATAGAGATAAATAATGTTTTTTTTTTTTTGAAACGGAGGCAAAAGCTTTGCCTCATCCATTAATTTTTAGGAGAAAATTGGGCGAAAACCAACAACACACACTGGACACCCCGGCCAACCTGGCTACCCACACGGAGCACACATGCCATCGAGAAGAAAAGCCATCGATGAGGATATCATCGAGCGTCATCGTCGTCACTCCTCCACGAGCCAGCGATTCCGACTTCACCTTAGACGACCGCCACCAAGACCCTCGCCGCGAACGATAAACGAGCCAATGTGAGCCTATGCCAAACAGTCGACCCCCAAACACGTCGAGGAGGAGGCAGCTCCGACTTCAACCGTGACCTTCATAGGAGAAACTTGCACGCCTTGCACCGACGCAAGCACCAATCAAGTGGCATCGTTGCCACAAGCCGCCTCGCAGCTCCGACTTCACCATCACGGCAGGGGTGACGAAGGACATGCCGCAACTCCGATCCGCTCACCATTGTCATCGTTGCCACGCAGCCCACGACGCCAACACCAACCATCTTCCACGGGTCCCTCCGACCAAAGCAGCTCCAAATCGATGCCCTCAAGAGGGAAGACGACACAAGAGCGCCGCCATCGACCGATCACGGGGGATCTAGGGATTACCCCGGAGCTTTTCCAGACAGGATGACAAAATATCACCTCGGCGAAGCCTTCAAGAAGGAAGCGGCGCCCGAAGCCGTCGCCATCGCCGGCCTCGGCCAGCCACTGATACGTCCAAAACGTATCTACTTTCTCGAACACTTTTGCTATTGTTTTGCCTCTAATTTGTGTATTTTGGATGCAACTAACACGGACTAACGCTGTTTTCAGCAGAATTATCCTGGTGTCTTGTTTTTGTGCAGAAACTCAACTTTCAGGAAAATCCCCGGGATTAATTCCAATGGGCCTATTTTCACAGAGGATTAACGGAGCCAGAAGACCAGAAGGAGGGGGGCCACGAGGCGCCCACCCCACAAGGCGGCGCGGTGGGCCCCTGGGCCGCGCTGGCCTATGGTGGCGGCGCCTCGGCCAGCCTCCGACGCCCCCCTCTAGACTACTTAAGGGTTTTGACCTAAAAACGCACGAGGGTTAGACGAAATTGCCAGAAGACATCCAGAACTCCGCCGCCATCGCGAAACTCCGTCTCGGGACCAGAAACTCCGTTCTGGCACTCCGCCGGGACGGGGAATTGGAGGAGATCATCGCCATCATCAGCACCGACGCCTCTCCATCAACCAGCCATGTTTCCCCCATTCATGTGTGAGTAATTCCCCCGCTGTAGGCTGAAGGGGATGGTAGGGATTGGATGAGATTGGTCATGTAATATCATAAGATTGTTAGGGCATAGTGCCTAGTATCCGTAATTGGTACTTTTATGATATTGTTGCAACTTGTTATGCTTAATGCTTGTCACTAGGGCCCGAGTGCCATGATCTCGGATCTGAACATGTTATTGTTTCATGATGATATTCATTGTTTTATGATCTTACCTGCAAGTTGTATACACATATTGCTGTCCGGAACCCGAGGCCCCAAAGTGACAGAAATTGGGACAAATGGAGGGGAAGGCGGTGATATGAGGATCACATGTGTTCACGGAGTGTTAATGCTTTGCTCCGGTTCTCTATTAAAAGGAATACCTTAATTACCAGTAGATTCCCTAGAGGCCCGGCTGCCACCGGCTGGTAGGACAAAAGATGTTGTGCAAGTTTCTCATTGCGAGCACGTACGACTATATATGGAACACATGTCTATGGTTGTTTAGTACTTGGATACCGTTTTATTATTATCTGCAAATGTCCTACCTTAATTGTTACATGAGTTTTCTCATCCATGCAGCGCCCGTTCATCCATCCCTGTGCCTACAGTATTTTAATCCTGCTGTTTACTATAATCACTACTGCTGTCTTTGTTACACTGCTGCTGATATTTCACTACTGCTACTGCTATAAAACTGTTGCAACTGATAAACTCTTGCCAGCAAGTCTGTTTCCAAGTGCAGCTGAATTGACAACTCCGCTGTTAAGGCTTACAAATATTCTTTGTCTCCCCTTGTGTCGAATCAATAAATTGGGTTTTACTTCCCTCGAAGACTGTTGCGATCCCCTATACTTGTGGGTCATCAAGACTATTTTCTGGCGCCGTTGTCGGGGAGCATAGCTTTATTTGCAAGTTCACTTGGATTGATATTGTTCGCTGCAAATTCTCCATCATGGGTAAACCTCGCGATACTAAAGTCGCCATATTACCATCCACTACAAGAAAAGGTACACTCTTAGTACCCCTGCTGCTCTTGATTCACCATCTGTGATAGGTAAA
Organism: Lolium rigidum; assembly: GCF_022539505.1. Lineage (NCBI taxonomy): Eukaryota > Viridiplantae > Streptophyta > Magnoliopsida > Poales > Poaceae > Lolium > Lolium rigidum. Next base: position 110,425,287 of record NC_061508.1, on the reverse strand, counting down.
CTTGTTTCACCACCACAAGCTTCAAATGCTGGTACTTCTGCTGAATCTGAAAATTCCTCTTATAATTTTGATGATGCTTCTGTTGTGCTTGATGATAGTGGTTCGTTAGGATCTTTTCTAGATGCTACAATTGCTAGGTCTAGACAAATTAAAAATATTGAAATTCCTAATGAAGATGCTGCTACACCTGTTGATTCACCTGAGTTTGTTGAATACTCTAGTGATGATCTCGATGAAGATTATGTGGAACTTGATGATGATTTTATTGACAAATGCAATGCTACTACTGATGCAAGTAATATTAAAAAGCTTCTTGCACAACGTGCTCGTTAGATATAAACTCGTCTCCCGATCCTAAATTTGCCACATCTCCTATAAACATTAAGGATAAGGATTATGATTTTTCTCTTGATTTATCTCATATATCTATTGTTGAGAAAACACATTTTTGTGGTACTTGAAAAAGAAAGTGTCTGTAGAACACATGATTGAGCTTGTCTACTTCGAGTAGCTTGTTTTCTCGATGATACCAAGAAGCGTACTTATTTTGTTGCTAAAAATTTTCCTTTCTCATTAAAGGATCATGCTAAAACTTGGTATAATAGTTTGCCTCCCGATTCTATTGATAGTCCAAGTGATTTGCTTGATGTTTTCTTTCGGAAATACTTTCCTCGCTAGTGCTCAACATATTGCCTTGCAGAAAATTTATAGTTTTGACCAGGAAGATGGAGAGAAATTGCCTGAAGCTTGGGCAAGGTTTTGCTCTCTTATCAAAGCTCGGCCTGGACATGATTTGGAAAAGCATGATTTACTTGATATATTTTATAGTGGACTAACCATTGAGTCTAGGGCATACCTGGATAGTTGTGTTGGTTGTGTTTTCAGGAAAAGAACTCCAGACGACGCTGAAGAATTATTGGCTAGAATAGGCCGAAATCATGATGATTGGACTACACCTGAACCAACCCCAATACAAATATTGAAGAAGATGGGTATGATTAAATTAAATGATGAAGATATGAGGGAAGCCAAGAAATTTCTTAAAGAGAAAGGTATTAAATCTGAAGATGTGAAGAATTTACCCCCTATAGAAGATTTATGTAAGATAACTCCCCCTTCATCCATGATTGAGGTACATTCTCTTCAACGCTTTAGTAGGGAAGATATTCCGTACTCAAAACCTCCTGCTCAATGTTTAGATGAGTTTGATAATTATATTGTTAAGCAAGATAATTTTAATATGAGAGTAGAGAATCATTTAATGGAAAATTCTCGAGCTATTAGTGAATTGCATGGTATTGTGGAGAGAACCTCCAATGATGTTAAGATGCTTGTTAAACATTTTCATATGGTTCAAACTCAAATTACAAGAAGAACCATCATATTGCTACACATACTTTGCAACCATTTTCATATCCGTTGTAAATATTTATTGTAGATACATATATATGTGGTGTAGTTGTATCCGTTGCAGGTGAAAATATTGGCTGTACTGCCCGCGCATGAAAATTTGTTCTTTCGCGCGAAGTATGGGAGATGTGCGGGCGATTCTAGTATTATTTCCTATAAGTTGGCATGCGAGTTTTCGTGAGCGGGTTTCCTCTACAACCCACCAGTTTTTCCTCTTCTATTGGCATAAATTTCTCATCTCCTCATCTCAAAAGAAAAACTTCATCTCCTCCATCGTACTCCAGAAACTCCACACTGCCTATTCGTGTCCTCCTCCCGCCGCCGGTGCTACCGGCTAGCTCCGCCCCTGAAGCTCCTAGATCCTACCTCCTCGCTGCTTTACCTCTTCATCTGTAGGACAATATATGTAGTCACTTCCTAGAAAATATCACCCACCTAACCCTAGATTGTTGACCGGCATCGGCGATCTACCCCGTTCCATCTGCCTTCTCGTCGAGTGGCTCGGTGATGATGAAGAGTACAGCCTGGCGAAGGAATACCTGGAGGAGCCCAAGATTTGCCTCGACCTTGAATTGGGTTCGTTGTTCGCGTCAGACAAGATCGCCGATCTATGCGAATTCCACACAGAGCCGGATTTGTGCGCATGTCGGCGACGGAGGTCAGGCAATCCAGTGTACGCTTTCACTTTCGTCTTTCAGTTTCCTCTAATTTCCCCTTGGCTTGATCTGTTTACCATTACTTTTCTGATGTATACAAATTTTGTACCATCCAGGATCTGTTTTAGTTAAAATGACGGTTGGTGTTCAGGGTTACATCTTTTGTTGAGGTTAAAATGATCTGGTTGAATTTGGGTCTCTGGATAATATCAAATCTGTAATTAGTGCAAGATAGCTAGTTTAATTTTCAGACTGCGTATGGTTCGAATTCAGTATAGTTTGTTACCAGCTCGTCTAGTTCTTGTCAAACTGGAACCTTCTTGCGTTTTGTATTCCTATATATAAATAAGCACAAACGTTGTATTTTTTGCAGAACTATTACTGCAGCATAGCCTCAGAGGTGTGACAAACACATCAGATTAACAATGGAGATAGATAATGAGAGTAGCCAGGTAAAGATCTCTTCATGTGTTTTCCTGTTCGGATTGGCTAGATGTCAGTCACTATTCTACTATTGCTCATATCTCAGATTTAATATATCTCGTGGTTTGTTAATTTGTGTTTGGATATGATTAAGATATCAAAGAAACCATTCCTGCAGGCAAGAAAGCCCCTAAACATCAGATAGGCATTATAATTTATTGCAGTGCACCCATTTCTTTACATTGGTGAAAGCACTGCCATGTATTGATAATTAGGACATACCTTTATAATCACAGAAAAACAAGCATCCTTTAAAGAGAACACAAAGTTAAGAGCATTTTATCAAGTCCAGATAATCTATAAGACAAGTATTTTGTGCCACTCCAAGTCGCTTGTTTCATAAGTTACCATATGTTTGGTTTCTAATGCAAAACTTTGGTTTACTATGGTGTTCTTGCACAAATAGGTCAAATCTCGATGGGAACCAGTTCCAAAACTCTCGTAGAAGTCTGCAAAGAGGACTGCTACAATGCTTGTACGTGGTAGGGGTGAAAGGAACAAGTCAAGGTATCAGCCACTCACTACAATTTTATCTTTGTCTTTGTAGTTACACTAATCATTTATGTGTACAAAAAAGATGCACACTACTTCCCTTTCAGCTTATGAACTGTCTACGCTGTAACTGCATGAAACTCAAAAACCCAATAACTTGTAGGTAAACGGGCTCTCACTACCAAGAAAAGAACACATGTGACACGGAATTTGAAATTCTGGTAAAGTGCCTCTACTGTGACCATATATAATTTCATGATGTGCCTACCAGAGCTGGTGGAACCATGTGCATAGTAAGCATATTCATGATTTTCCCTCATCTATTTAATTTAGAGTATCAGTGTAGAACTGCATGGATACGTTTTACACTATGCATGGGCGGAAGCAGAGGTCAGGTGATCTGGAAAAAATCCCAAGGAAACACTAATTTCCACTATTTATAAACTAGCAAAAATACAAAATTGAGTATGTTTCTCCCAAAATTGAAATATTGCTCATGAGAAGGTTCACTGCATTCAAGGACCCATTAAACTGGGACTCAACTGCCTTTAAATCAATTGGTCGAGTACTCTATTTTTTTCCCAAATCATACTATATGCCTCTGTTTCTTTTCATGCAAACTGTGGTCAAGCAGTTTTTTTGTGATTTTTGTATTGTTCTCCACACAGAGCTTCTCCTATGTTATGCGAGCGCTGTGCTGATTTCTACTTGTGCGCTTCTCCTATGTTATGCGAGCGATGTGTTGATTTCTACTTGTGCCCGTCAGATTGGGTTTAGACTTTGCTCTATATGTGCATGCCTACTATAAATTTCTTATTATTATTTAAATTGATGTCTCTATTTAATTTTGTAGGAAAGAAACATGCAGTTTGGGTGCTTAGCAACGTGAAGATATCAATGTTGCAGTATTGTATATCTTTTAACATCTAATCTAGGTGAGTATATCCTATTTACATGTTTTGAATCAAATATGCAGTACAAATTACTATACACTTGCCTACTTTTTTTTGCCAAATCTATTCTAAAATTGGGACTTTCTTTTTGCAGGACCAAAAGATCAGCAAGTACCCAACATTCAAATGCTACATTAGAAGGCAGAGCGTGAGAAGGAATATATATAGGATTAGTTAGATTATCATATTATAATGCAAGATTGTAAGATGTGTACTCTTAAGATAATTTTCATGTACGGATGGTGATTTTAATTATAAATATAGAAATGTTTCTTCATGCAATGCTTTAATATTCTGCAACTTCTGTGTTGATGTATGTTTGAGGAAATAATGATTGCAATATTTGAAGTTACAAAGCCACCCAATCCTAAAAAAGCAATATTTATTTCGAAATAAATTATTTAATCAGTATACATTATGTACCAACGGACCCATATGCGTTGCTTGACCTACGTTGCTACGTTGCAACGCTCCATCCAATGGTTACCAACGGACCCATATGCGTTGCATTGTGCCCTTGCAACGCCCAAAAACGCAACGCATCATTATCCGTTGGTAGATGAGCTAGCAACGCCTATATTGGTGTTTAGATACAGATAAATGTGTTGCTGTAGGCGGGGTCCTGTTGTAGTGATTGATCAACTCACTAAAGTGCAAAATGACTTGCTAAAAAATAGTTCTAAAGAAAAACATGCTTATGAAGTAACAACTAGAGGCGGTGTTTCTACTCAGGATCCTCTATATCCTGAGGGGCATCCCAAAAGAGTTGAACAAGATTCTCAATGAACTGAAACTAGTGCTCCTTCTAAGAAAAAGAAGAAGAAACATGAAACTGTTGTAGAATCCTCTGAACCTGTTAATGATCCTAATAGTATTTCTATTTCTGATGATGAAACTGAAAGTGGTAATGAACATGATAAAGATAATGATAAGAATGATGTTTCTGATAAAGAAGAGGTTGAAGATGAACCTGAAAAGCATGCTAAAAATAAAAAGTATACTAAAGAAGATTTTATTGCTAAGAAACATGGTAATGAAAGGGAACCTTGGGTTCAAAAGCAAATGCCTTTTCCTGCTAAGAAACTAAAATCAAAGGAAGAGGAACACTATAATAAATTTTGTGATTGGATGAAACCTTGGTTCCTGCAAATCCCTTTGACTGATGCTATTAAATTGCCTCCTTATTCAAAGTATATGAAAGATATTGTCTCTAACAAAAGGAAAATTCCTAATGAGGAGATTTTCACTATGCTTGCTAATTACTCTTTCAATGGCAAAGTTCCAAAGAAGCTGGGCGACCTAGGTATACCGACTATTCCTTGTTCCATTAAGAATAATTATGTTAGAACCGCTCTATGTGATTTGGGAGCAGGTGTTAGTGTTATGCCTTTTTCTCTTTATAAGAGACTTTATTTAGATAAGTTGATACCAACTGATATATCTTTGCAAATGGCTGATAAATCTACTGCTATTCCTGTTGGTATATGTGAGGATGTTCCTGTTCAAGTTACTAATAATTGCTTACTATTAACTGATTTTGTTGTGTTGGAAATGTCTGAAGATGATAATATGTCTATTATTCTTGGGAGACATTTTCTTAACACCGCAGGTGCTATTATTGATTGCAATAAAGGAAAAGTTACTTTCAATGTTGATGACAAGGAGCATACTGTTTATTTTCCCAAGAGGATTGATAAAGTATGTGGAGTTAATACAATTTCTAATGTGAGAACTATCAAAGTGGGAGCTATTGATTGTCCTATATATGAGCCTAAGCAAGGATATCAAAGTATTATGATTGGATCCATATCAATTCAATACAAGGTAACATGATTGATTTGAGGTTTAATTCTTCTTATGTCATGTAAGATTTATTTGGTAGCAAGACTTGATCAACCTTGTTAACAAGTACATTTTATATGCATAGAGGAGCTAAACAACATTTCTTTCTTCCTCCACTTGCTTTACTTGCTGTAGCACTACTTGTTTTGCAAGATGCTTTAGTTGTTTAGGAGTTTGAAAATCTTTTTCTGCCCTGTAATAATAATTTTAACACCCAAAAATGTGCATTTTTCAAAGTTCTCAAAAATTTACAAAAATTATACCGTTGGTCTTATTTTTCGAAGAGCAACCTGGGAGTGTCTGGGGCTGACCAGTGGGGCACCCCAGGGCTGCCCCCCATGTGCCGGCGCGGCCAAGGAGGGGGGGGGGGCGCCACCCTGTGGTGTGGGCCCCTCCTTGTCCCACTAAGTCATCTCTTCCTCCCATTCTACTCTCTCTCCCGAAAAAACTCGTACTCACTTTCTCTCACTCGCGTTTCTGCTCAAGAGCTCAGGATTTCTCGATCTCTTTGCTCAGCCCAGATTTCTGTCTGAAATTTGGCACATTTGCTCTCCGGTATGTGACTCCTCCGATTATCCAAATAGAATTTGGTTTGGTTGAGTATATCTTGAATATTTTGCTGCTGTAGGTAACATGTTAAGTGAGCTTGCATGCTTGTTCTAAGTTGTAAAAATTAGTTTTGATGCATGTTTAGTACTCTACCAAGTTCCTATAGTAGTTTCCCTCAATGATATGTCTCCAAATCAAGTTTTATAATGTTTGTTGAAAAATTTCAGAAAATGGAGTGGAATAGGCACCAACTCAACCAACAAGAATTGGAGGTGCAAGAAGTTATGAGAGTTCACCGCGAAGAGGGAGTATACCCCTCCTACTACCCATGCACTGATTTTATGAGGAGTGCAGGAATCTTGCAAGATGTTCAAAATCTGATTTCCAATGCAGGGTTGGAAAGTTTTGTTGTTGGTGAACCTTACCAATATGCAAAACTAACCATGGCAGTGGTGCAGGATTTTGAATTCCATTGGTCTCAACCTAACCCCATGGTTCGATATAAAATTTATAATAAAACTATCGACTTGCCCTTTGCTGATTTTTGTGCAGCTATTAGAGTGCCACAATGGGGATCTTGTGAGAAGATTAGGGGGTCGCCGCAGGAACTCTTGAGTCTATAAAAGATGATCTGTCAAGGGAGAAGCTTCTCAGTGGAGAATGGTAAAATTCGAAGCATTCAACTCCCAGCTATTCGCTATTTTGCTTACTTTATCACCAAGTGCGTTATTGCTAGACAGAATGCAAATAAGCTATCCATTCATGATTTAGTTTTCTTAGCTACTGCATTGCAACATGATAGGACTTATAATTTGGGTGCTTTGATAGCCTTTAGACTTGCTACTAACCGTGATAAAGGAGGGATTTGTGAAGGTCTCATTGCTTCTCGCTTGCTAGCCATGCATGGTGTAGAACCTCACCCTCTTGATGTTCAGCTTTCTTTAGAGAAACTCGATATTGTTTCAATGATAAAGCATGACTTTGTTTCTAACCGATCTAATTTGAGTAACCTGTCGTATGAGATAACATTTTACAAAAAAAATTGGAGAACAACTAAAAGAACTGAAAGACTAGTAGGATTGCATGCACCTGCTTTGTTTAATCTTGATTCCAGGGAAAATTGGTCGGTCACGGAAGATGAACTAAATGCATACATAGAGGGGGATGGCCATCATGCAGGGGACGGCACGGAGGAGGCCGAGGAACACCTCGACTTGTCATCCGATGCAGCGAGCTCTTCACATCAATATTTTGGGAATGTGGAGCATTCACCCTTTTCTTCTGCACAGGAACCTTATTATGACTACACCATGTACGATCTACCGGCGTGGAACCCTGACCCTCGCTGGGGTTGATCTCCATTTAGGCCAAAAGCCTAAGCTTGGGGAAGGTATACCGGCATCACTCATTCATTGCATATTACAATTGACGGGTACTTGTACATACTTGTTTAGCTTCTTAAGGTGGTTTCTAATAAGAGGGAGGTGATATTTGGGGAAGTGCTGTTTGAAAACAGATTCTGGACTGATACCAAAAAAAAATCCCAAAAATAGCCAGAATGTTATTTTACGAAGCCAATTTTTGTGCATGTTCCCCAGGTTATTATCTAACTTTCATTAGTTGAGCAGCGGAAGATTTTCGTAAAAATAGATTACTGTACTGCTGTCAAGTTTGACGAATGTCGGCTACTTTGTGTTTATGTGACTCTTTTAGTTTTCATTTTCTTGTTTTTGCTTTGTTTCTTTCCTAAAACACGAAAAGACCAAAAATATTTCTGTTGTTTCTCTTTACCATTTGTTTATTTTGGTTTCTTGTTTCTATTTTGCTTTATTTGCTATCATTGGTTTGCTATAAGAAAATCCAAAAAGATTTTGCTTTGTTTGCTTGTTTCCTTTTGTTCTTGTTTCCAATTCGAAAACACCAAACATATTTGTTGTTCTTCTTTGGTTTTGTAAAGTTCATTATGGAGTTCAGCGGTCTCCGGTGGCTGGAGCTTGGTTTTCATTCCATATTATTCAAGCTACACAAGTGAAAGGCAATAATGACGATCTACGACAACTCGACTGTGGTGAGAGGCTGGTATGAACTCTATTTGTTTTCATTTTTGTACATATACTCATCCATGTGAGCATGCTTAGTTGGTTCATGTGAGGTATATGTCATTTAAGAAAGTCTAGTAGTTCATGATCTCTCATGATTAGCTCCAATTTATTAATATGAGTAGCATATCATAAATATTTGCTTGCGTTGTTTTATTCATAGATAGGTATGATATTGTGGTATCCTCCTCGAATAATTCACTTGAATCAACTTGGCACATGCTCACGCATGCATATGACTGAACAAAAGTCAATTAAGCCTTGATGATTTACTTTGCCTTAGAGTTCTTGTATCACTTTTATGCCTCTCGTTAATTTATTTTGTCGCAAGCATGATTATGACGGTTATTGCTCTCTTGATTGTCGCTTCCCAGTCTATTGCTAGCCTTCACTTGTACTGAGCGGGAACGCTGCTCGTGCTTCCGAACCCCTGAAAACCAAGTTATTCCAAAGTGTCCACCATAAATACCTATGCATGGCATTTCAAACCATTCCAAGCAAATTTTCATGTGCTACCTTTAAACCTTCAAAATACTTCTCAATTTGTGTTAATGTTTTATAGCTCATGAGGAAGTATGTGGTGTTTATCTTTCAACCTTGTCATTTACTCCTGACAGACTTTCACCAATGGACTAGTGGCACATTCGCTTATCCAATAATTTTGCAAAAAGAGCGGGCAACGGGGTTCCCAGCCCCAATTAATTAACTTTCATCAATAATTCTCTTCACATGTTTTGCCCTGATTTATCAGTAAGCAACTTAATTTGCAAATAGACACTCCTCCATGGTATGTGAATGTTGGAAGGCACCCAAGGATTCGGTTAGCCATGGATTGTGTAAGCAAAGGTTGGGGGAGTGTCATCCATAATGAAACTAAAATATATGTGTAAACAAAAGAGAAGAGGGATGATTTACCTTGCTGGTAGAGATAACGTCCTTCATGGGAGCCGCTCTTGAAAGTCTGGTTGACGAGGTAGTTAGAGTACCCACTATCATTCGTTGACAACAACAAACACCTCTCGAAATAATTTTACTCCTGTTTTACAAATGAAAAGCTCTAGCACATGTTAATCCCTGCTTCCCTCTGCGAAGGGTCAATCTTTTACTTTTACATTGAGTCTCCATCCTTTCTTTGAGCACCTTCTTGAGAGCACAACTGTCATTCTTAGTATAATATGCTTGTCCCAAAATGTGATTAACTGTGGTATAACTTTGATGCTTTTATCTTTGATAATCTCTACTTCCAGTCCTTCCATGAACTTCGAAGGTGCCCGAGCATTTATGTTTTGCTGTACAAATACGGACAAGCGAGATACCACTTTATCATATCCTTTTATGAACATTGCAATCTTGCTGATAGACATGATTCATGATGCTTATTATTAATTTGTTGGTACCTTTTCCATGATTGACATAGCTATTAGATGACTTTATTTGCATGTATCTTATTATGAATTGCCTAAGTACTTGTCCATATCCTGAGAATATTTATATCATATGAACAAATGTGTTCGTGAAAGTTCTTTTATCGCACTCAGTTGTTAACTGAATTGCTTGAGGACAAGCAATAAGCTAAGCTTGGGGGGAGTTGATACGTCCAAAACGTATCTACTTTCCCGAACACTTTTGCTATTATTTTGCCTCTAATTTGTGTATTTTGGATACAACTAACACGGACTAACACTGTTTTCAGCAGAATTACCCTGGTGTCTTGTTTTTGTGCAGAAACTCAACTTTCAGGAAAATCCCCGGGATTAATTCCAATGGGCCTATTTTCGCAGAGGATTAACGGAGCCAGAAGACCAGAAGGAGGGGGGCCACGAGGCGCCCACCCCACAAGGCGGCGCGGTGGGCCCCTGGGCCGCGTCGGCCTATGGTGGCGGCGCTTCGGCCAGCCTCCGACGCCCCCCTCTGGACTACTTAAGGGTTTCGACCTAAAAACGCACGGGGGTTAGACGAAATTGCCAGAAGACATCCAGAACTCCGCCGCCATCGCGAAACTCTGTCTCGGGACCAGGAACTCCGTTCTGGCACTTCGCCGGGACGGGGAATTGGAGGAGATCATCGCCATCATCACCACCGACGCCTCTCCATCAACCAGCCATGTTTCCCCCATCCATGTGTGAGTAATTCCCCCGCTGTAGACTGAAGGGGATGGTAGGGATTGGATGAGATTGGTCATGTAATAGCATAAGATTGTTAGGGCATAGTGCCTAGTATTCGTAATTGGTACTTTTATGATATTGTTGCAACTTGTTATGCTTAATGCTTGTCACTAGGGCCCGAGTGCCATGATCTCAGATCTGAACATGTTATTGTTTCATGATGATATTCATTGTTTTATGATCTTACCTGCAAGTTGTATAAACATATTGTTGTCCGGAACCCGAGGCCCCAAAGTGACAGAAATTGGGACAACCGGAGGGGAAGGCGGTGATATGAGGATCACATGTGTTCACGGAGTGTTAATGCTTTGCTCCGGTGCTCTATTAAAAGGAGTACCTTAATTACCAGTAGATTTCCTAGAGGCCCGGCTGCCACCGGCTGGTAGGACAAAAGATGTTGTGCAAGTTTCTCATTGCGAGCACGTATGACTATATATGGAACACATGCCTATGGTTGTTTAGTACTTGGATACCGTTTTATTATTATCTGCAAATGTCCTACCTTGATTGTTACATGAGTTTTTTCATCCATGCAGCGCCCGTTCATCCATCACTGTGCCTACAGTATTTTAATCCTGCTGTTTACTATAATCACTACTGCTGTCTTTGTTACACTGCTGCTGATATTTGCTACTACTATAAAACTGTTGCTACTGATAAACTCTTGCGAGCAAGTCTGTTTCCAGGTGCAGCTGAATTGACAACTCCGCTGTTAAGGCTTACAAATATTCTTTGTCTTCCCTTGTGTCGAATCGATAAATTGGGTTTTACTTCCCTCGAAGACTGTTGCGATCCCCTATACTTGTGGGTCATCAGCCCGAGGACAAGGCATTAGCCCGGAGCATATCACGCCATCCTGCTTCATGCTTCTGGCCAGACCACCTTCTTTTCCTCAACCACCATCACCACCACGGTCGCCACACCCGCCCCAGCCCTGGACTGCACCGCCGGCCGACCTCCGGGCGCCGGCAGAAGACCACCACCACGAGCCCCTCCGCGCCACACCAACACGCCCCTGGGAGGGCCGCCACTGGCCATGGCCACCGCCCTGGCCCACGAACGTCGGTGAGCTCCAGCCGCAGCAGGTCTTGGCGGAAAAACGCCCAACACAGAACTCCCCGCAGCCCCGCCCTGAGCTCGACCTCTGCCCGTGCCACCACGCCGGAGAAGCCGGCGAGCAGCCGCCGCCACCACCTTGACCCGCCGCGCGGCCCCTCGCGGCCCAGATCGTGCCCGGATGGCCCGCTCTGCCCGCCGGCTCCTCCAGCTACGCCACGGCTGCGCCGCTGCAGCCCGCCGCGCCCAGCCGCCGAGGCCGCCTCCTGCGCCGCGCAGTGCCGTCCAAACGGCCGCCGCGACGAACACCCCGCCACCATCTGCTCGGGGCCGCCGCCCCGGCATCCGAGCTCCGCCGCAAGCTGCGACCGGAGGACCCCCGCCACCCTTTGGGAACGGGGCCCGCCGCCACCGTGGCAAGGGCCGGCGGCAGCGGCGGCAGGGAGGAGGGGCAGAGAGGCTGTTGGTGGCGGCGCTAGGGTTTCCCCCGTGTCGCCAGAGGAGGGCGACGCGGGATAGAGACAAATAATGTTGCATCCAATAGATTGAGCAAGTTCTAATCCTTGTTTCATAGCTTGCGCTTCCCCTGACAGCACATCAATGCATGCTCTAGTTTGTTGGTGCATGCAACGATGAATTGGCCTTTGTTATCACGGATAACTACTCATGTGGTACCTGTTAAAGTATATTCATCAAAAGAAGCATCTATACATCAATCCTAATAAAGTCATTTGGGGTTTAGCCCAACTTTCTTTATTCTGTTTCGCTTGAGGAGGATGAGCAGCTCTATAATTTGCAATCAACGAACCGATTGCCAGAGCAGATCGTACGTCTGGTTGAATAAACTCCAAATTCACCACCTGCCTTCTCCCCCACCACAGATAGGATTATAAAGATCTCTATTTTCCATCAGACGAGAATTTTGTCTAGAAGAAAGGCACAACGACCAGGGTTTGATTTACGCCCCAAGGGACAGCTGGGTTAAACCAGGTTTACATGCAAGTTCTGGAGCTCGGAAGGCAAAAGCACTTTCTATAAACAACGAGAGAAGATTTTTGCCTCATGGGCACTAGTGATCCTAGTATTTTAAAAGAGTAAAAAATCACTTTTATGAGTTAAAAAAATAACCCAGATGCAGCCAATGAATGTATTCCGCAGACGTGTGAAATATCAATTCAAACAATTTGTATTTATGCTACCCGAAAATGACAAGCATGAGTATGTATATTTTCAAATCTCCAAATTTTACTGACTTTTTTTGTTTTTGTGTACTCCACAATACAAAGAATTTTGCATTCCGGATTTTCATACTTTTAGATTGCAGCGTTGACTATGTCCAGATATGTTATCATAATTTTTTTTCCGAAAACATGAAAACGAACTACTCCCTCCGATCTACAAAAGTTGCCTTAGATTTGTCAAAATTTAAATGTATCTAGATACTATTTTTTTTGAAATGGGGTTCTCCCCGGTCTCTGCATCAATTGATGTACAACTTGACAAGTTTGATGAGATGGGGGGAGTATATGGGCGTGTTTGGTTGCCTGCAGCTAATTCATGCACCAGCAGTGGGAAAGATCCCCTGCGCGTCCAAGATGGGCCATGCGCCATAAAAGCAACTTTGTTTGGTGGCCTGCACAGAGATTTTTCGGCTCCGTGGAGATTTGGGTTCTGGCCGTTTGGTAGGTCGGTTTTCAGGCCTTGTAGCAGCCCAGAACGGCGCCAGTACTATTTGGTTGCAAGTTTGTAACCCATAATCCGGTTTTGCTAACCTCTTCCCTTGAGTGGTGAGGTTACCTGCGATCAACAGTACAAGGAAAAACACAATCATAGACGACAGAGAACTTAGCAGTGATCATAGACGACAGAAGTTCACGACACAATATTTTGCAGACACGATCATAGTTCAGACATGATCATAGTTCAATACAATAGACACGAACATGAACTAGACACGACATGGTACTAAGTTAGCTTCAGACATGATGCTCGGAGACGACACACCTAGTGTTATCGCCATGGTACGGGCACCCGCTCACCACCTCAGTGCAGCTGTGGTCGAAGATGACCACACTGTACTCGAAGGGGGACACCTTCCTGAAGGTGAGGAACTGGCCTACCTTGAGCTGATGGGCGACGGCGAAGGCCGTCCATCCCTGGTCGATGAATGCTTCATTGTCTTCTCTCCTCGTAGTCATCCTCCAGTTGCATCCGGTGTTGGTGGTGACGATGATGTTGGAAGGAATTTCTCCGAACCACTTGACGAAACCTTTAGGGATCATGAGCCGTCCGAAGGTGGGCTTGAAGATGATGCGGAAGAAGTGGTCTGGCCCTGCCTCCTCATGGAAGTGGACGACCTTAGCCGGCCTTCCACGACGCTTCTTCGCCAGTCCCTCGCTGGAAACCTCAGCAGGTGACCCAAGCATGATCTTCTCAGTCTGCCATAAGAACACAAGCTATTAGAGTTGTGCCTGCTCACAAGTAGTTTAGATGAAAACGGACATTGATAACATTAGTAAGGCCTCATACATTTGCTCACACGACATGCATAGGGAGTGGACACAAGTGTAGTGTGCAACAACTGTGGCACACATGACTAAGTTTGAGGCCACCACCTACCCTTCCATTGTGCCTTTGTTGAATCATTAGCTAATGCACCAGACATACCAAACCGAGGCCTCATATGTAGGATCACACGGCAGGCAAAGAGACTGTCCGCAAACAAAGTCTAGTGTGTCAGTAATATGGCACACATGACTAAGTTTGAGGGCAGTACCCTGCCTGCTATTGTGCCATAGTTTTATCATTAACCAATGTAGAACTGAAGAAGCAGAAACATGCAAAGCAGGATAGCAGAGGCCTCATACAATGAGGGCATATGTAGGAGATGTTTGACCAGAATGAGTACGAAGGTGAGAATGAGAGGTCGTTACCGCCATTGTTTCGGCCGAGGACGAGCTCGAGGTCGCGGGCGAAGTCGAGATGCCGATGAAGACTGCGGAGCAGATTGCGGCTGATTGATGCGTGCAGTCGACACGTCCGTTGGGAACCCCAAGAGGAAGGTGTGATGCGTACAGTAGCAAGTTTTCCCTCAGAAAGAAACCAAGGTTTATCGAACCAGGAGGAGCCAAGAAGCACGTTGAAGGTTGATGGCGGAGGAGTGTAGTGCGGCGCAACACCAGGGATTCCGGCGCCAACGTGGAACCTGCACAACACAATCACAGAACTTTGCCCCAACAAAGGATTAGATGTATAGTGTGGATGATGATGGTTGTTTGCGAAGAACAGTAAAAAACAATTGCAGCAGTTTGTATTTCAGATGTAAAGAATAGGACCGGGGTCCACAGTTCACTAGCGGTGTCTCTCCCATAAGATAGCAGATGTTGGGTGAACAAATTACAGTTGGGCAATTGACAAATAAAGAAGGCATAACAATGCACATACATATATCATGATGAGTACTATGAGATTTAATCGGGGCATTACGATAAAGTACATAGACCGCTATCCCAGCATCCATCTATGCCTAAAAAGTCCACTTTCAGGTTATCATCCGAACCCCCTCCAGTATTAAGTTGTAAACAACGGACAATTGCATTAAGTATGGTGCGTAATGTAATCAACACAAATATCCTTAGACAAAGCATCGATGTTTTATCCCTAGTGGCAACGAGCACATCCACAACCTTAGAACTTTCATCACTCGTCCCGGATTTAATGGAGGCATGAACCCACTATCGAGCATAAATACTCCCTCTTGGAGTCACAAGTATCAACTTGGCCAGAGCCTCTACTAGCAACGGAGAGCATGCAAGAACATAAATAACATATATGATAGATTGATAATCAACTTGACATAGTATTCAATATTCATCGGATCCCAACAAACACAACATGAAGGATTACTGATAGATGATCTTGATCATGATAGGCAGTTCACAAGATCTAACATGATAGCACAATGGGGAGAAGACGACCATCTAGCTACTGCTATGGACCCATAGTCCAGGGGTGAACTACTCATACATCGATCCGGAGGCGATCATGGCGATGAAGAGACCTCCGGAAGATGATTCCCCTCCCAGCAGGGTGCCGGAGGCGATCTCCTGAATCCCCCGAGATGGGATTGGCGGCGGCGTCTCAGTAAGGTTTTCCGTATCGTGGCTCTCGGTACTGGGGGTTTCACGACGAAGACTATATGTAGGCGGAAGGGCAGGTCAGGGGGCCACACGAGGGCCCCACACGCCAGGGCCGCGTGGCCAGCACCTGGGCCGCGCCGCCCTGTTGTGGCGGCGCCTCGTGGCCCCACTTCGTAACTCCTTCGGTCTTCTGGAAGCTTCGTGCAAAAATAGGACCCTGGGCGTTGATTTCGTCCAATTCCGAGAATATTTCCTTACTAGGATTTCTGAAACCAAAAACAGCGAGAAAACAGCAATCGGCTCTTCGGCATCTCGTCAATAGGTTAGTGCCTGGAAAATGCATAATAATGACATGTAGTGTGTATAAAACATGTGAGTATCATCATAAAAGTAGCATGGAACATAAGAAATTATAGATACGTTTGGGACGTATCAAGCATCCCCAAGCTTAGTTCCTACTCGCCCTCGAGTAGGTAAACGATAACAAAGATAATTTCTGAAGTGACGTGCTATCATAATCTTGATCATACTATTGTAAAGCATATGAGATGAATGCAGCGATTCGAAGCAATGATGAAGATAATGAGTAA
>NC_061508.1:110371576-110408753 GCF_022539505.1 Lolium rigidum | reverse complement strand
GGAAGCTTCATGCAAAAATAGGACCCCGGGCGTTGATTTCGTCCAATTCCGAGAATATTTCCTTACTAGGATTTCTGAAACCAAAAACGAGCAGAAAATAGCAATCGGCTCTTCGGCATCTCGTCAATAGGTTAGTGCCGGAAAATGCATAATAATGACATGTAGTGTGTATAAAACATGTGAGTATCATCATAAAAGTAGCATGGAACATAAGAAATTATAGATACGTTTGGGACGTATCACTGATGTCGCGTTGCTGCTCGTCGACGTCTCCTCCGGTACCGGTGCTCCTCCGTGCAGCGGTCCGGCGGATTGGTCGGCGGGAGGGGAACCACCGGGTGATGTGATAGTTTCGGGGAGGTGAGAGTGCGGTTGTAACTGAGTGGAAAGAGAGGGGAGCGGTGAGGCTAATTATGGCGCGTGTAGCCTTCTGGCCGCAACTAGCCTGGCCCCGGAGAAACTGTCATTCCGAGCGTTCCTCTAGGGCCTGTCACTGAGATGATTTGAGAACCGTGCGATGCAACAACGCGGCTCGGCCCAGGTATCCAAACGGGCAGAAAATTGCTAGCCCCAAACGAGCCAAAGGGACATGCAGCACCAAAACGCGCCCCATATTAGAGCATCTCCACTCGTCTCCCCGAGGAGGCCCCCGAGCGACGTTTTTCCCATCCGAACGGTGAAATTCGGCCCAGTCGCGCCCCCGGTTCCTCGTTTTCGTCCGGATTTGGCCCTTCATCCATCCGGCGATCCCACGCCATCCCCGGTCCCCCGGGGAGCTATCGGGGAGTCCGGCCGAGTGAAAAGTGGGGAAGGGACCGCTTTGTCGGCAACTGGACACACGAACCCCACCACCACCTCGCTCAAAATTCCCCCCACCCCTCGTATCTCTCTCGCCACTGGCACCACCCCGCCGGCTTGTTGCCCAGATTCCGCCGTCCTTCCTTCCCACCTGCCTATATTCCGCCGTCTTTCGACGACGCCCTATCTGCCTGCCTGTTTTTCGATGACGGCCTACTCCTCGTCATTCGCGTCTCGGCTAGCCTCGACCACGCCCGTCAGGTGTTCGTCCATTTGCCTCGCGGGCCATGGACTCGGACGAAGAGGAGGAGCAGATGTTCGTCGAGCTTATGCAAGAAGAGATGGCAGCCGCCGCCCAAGACGAGGAGCACATGATGATCCTCGGTTGCTTATCAAGCATGTACGCCGAGGTGGCAACTGGTCGACGTGGTGGGTCGGCACCAGGTCGCCGGAAGTGCAAGCCGAGACAGCGAATGGAGGGCTACTGCATGTTGTACGCCGACTACTTCGCCGACAATCCATTGCACGGTGAGGCTTGTTTCGAGCGTCGTTTCGGGATGAGCAGAAAGCTATTTACGCAAATTGTGTATGCCATCCGAGACTTTGACCCCTACTTCAGATGCAAGGCGGATTGCACTGGCTAGGTTGGATTTTCGTCACTGCAGAAGTGCACAGTGGCTATGAGGATGCTGGCGTATGGAGCTCTCGGTGATGGTGCAGATGACTATCTTCGGATGGCGGAGTCCAGCGCCCTTGATTGTTTCTACCGGTTCTGCAGGGCCGTCATAGCAGTGTTCGGGGACTTTTACTTGAGATCACCCACTATCGAAGACACTCAGAGGATCCTTGCAACAAATGAAACTAGGGGTTTTCCAGGGATGCTTGGAAGCATTGACTGCATGCATTGGAAATGGAAGAACTGTCCGTTTGCGTAGCGAGGAATGTACAAGGGTCACAAAAAGGTTGCACTCTGTGATACTTGAAGCGGTGGCTACCCATGATCTCTGGATTTGGCACTCTTTCTTTGGTATGCCTGGATCCAACAATGACATCAACGTCCTAAACTGCTCCCCGATCTTTTCCAAGCTTGTTGAGGGTCATGCTCCCCCGGTGAACTATGTGATCAATGGTCGACACTACAACAAAGGATACTACCTTGCAGACGGTATCTATCCAAAGTGGGCAACATTTGTGAAGACTATCTCGAAACCCGGCACCCCCAAACATTCCGAGTTTGTCAAGAAACGAGAAGCTTGCCGAAAAGACGTCGAGCGTGCATTTGGTGTCCTCCAGCAGAGATTTGCTGTCGTCCGGTTCCCCGCTATGACTTGGTCCAAAGATCAGATGTGGGAGTTGATGAACTGTTGTGTGTGCTTACACAATATGATTATTGAAAATGAGCGAAAACATCCGGTTCCTCTGGCTGAGCAAGAAGCACCATATGAGAGAGAGGGTCCACTTGCACAGTCTAATCACCAGGTACCGACATCATGGGCTGCCTTCATTGCCATGCGTCAGGAGATTCGAGACTCTACAATGCATCAACAGCTGCAAGATGATCTGGTGGAGCACATATAGACGCTCCGAGACAACGCCAACGCCGACGCCAACTAGTCTATCTTTATTAATTTGTTTCAAAACTTGTGAAATTGTGTGCTTCATTTGTTTCAGCACTTGTTAAACATTGTACTGATTTTCGCCGAATTTGTTTTAGCAATTTTCTGAATCCTATTCGCCGAACTTGTTAAATTTTATGTCGAATTTGTTTGAAATATGTCAAATGGCCGAGGTTGGGGGTGTCCTGACAGGGGGGACGGCTGGAACTTCGGTGCTCCCCAGACCAAATTTTCCTCCAATCCGGAGAAAAATTTCGCCGGATTTGGACGTGGGGAGCGCCAACGAGTGAAGATGCTCTTACCAGCTCTGCAACAGAAAGAAAGACCAGATTGGGTCCCGAGCTAGGTCCCGACGCATTCCCTCGACCTCAATCTGTGCATGGATCAACTGCAGCCGGCAGCTGAGCGTGCCATCCCAGCGAAGCTGATTCGACTTCTGCAGCCGGCAGGATAATGGAATTCGAGGTGGCTGCTTCAATCACTGAAAGCCTGAAAGGGACGTAGAAACAGAGTATAATCATTTTATCGATTAACAAAACAGGCAACAAATGAAGCTGTAGTAGTATACTAGGCTACTAGCACATTTTTATTGCATCAAACAATACAATATGGCAGTACTGTTCTCCACAAACATACATCAACACACAGGGCATACATACACACATACATCGTTTTTATTCAAACAGGGGCCAAGCGAAGGCGCCCTGCCTATGTATACTTCTTCCAATCTTCAGGGTTCAAAAATGTAGAAGTCCCGACGGACCACGGATCACTTGCTCCGCGTGGCCATAAAACCGACGATGCGCTACTACTTATCCTAGGCAGACTTCCCTTCAATCATAGCTCAAGGAACACAAACTCCTCAACCGCCGGGATCGCACCAATCTTCTCGAGCGTTTCCTTGTCAGGCTCCTCATCGACGCCGATGGCCATGATCGCCTGCTTGCCACGGAAGGTCCGGCCGACGCTCATGAAGCTAACGTTCACGTTCTTCTGGCCGAGGATGTTCCCGACCTTGCCGATCATCCCAGGCTGGTCGATCTGCCGGCAGAGGATTAGGTTGCCCTCCATGCTAACGTCAACCTCATACGGACCAACAACGGTCAGGTGGGGCACGCCATACTTCACCCTGCCTACAAGGACAATGTCCCCGCCGTCGCTGATTGCGCCGGCGAACTTGGACTTGACGTGCGACAGACGGACCTGGATGGACTCCAGCGGTGCCTCGGCGGCGCCACTGTCGTGGGAGACCCGCTCCTCTGTGATGCGCAGGCCGCGCTGCTTTGCTGTGTAGTCAGCGTTCACGAGGTTGACGAATGTGCTAGACACTGGCTCCACAATGCCCTTGGTCACCATTGCGCGGAGGAGCCTAGTGTCGAAGTCGTCAGGGCCTCTCGCTGAGGTGTACACTACTTTGACACCCTTGATGCCACTCTCTCCGGCCACGAGCTGCACTGCCAGCCTCCCCAGCTTCTCTGCCAGGGAAACATAGGGAGCGAGCTCTGAAAGAACCTATAAAGGGAAGAAACAGAGTTACAAGTTGTTCAAGAACTTGCATAATTGTAGTGCGCCAGTGACATGTCAAGAAGCTTCGTACCTCTGCTGGGACCATGGGAGCATTCACAGCAGTCGCTGAGAGTTCACCTCTCAGTGCACCGGCGACAGCTTCGGCTATTTCGATTGCGACGCCTTCCTACAATGTGGTGAGTTCAGTAAAGTTAGAACATCAGGAACAGCGGCCAGCATCCATTAGGACAGGTATCAATATGGTTGTAGGTAAGATGCAGACCTGGGCCTCCACTGTGCTTGCTCCTAGATGAGGCGTAACAGTGACATTTTCATGAAGAATCAGCTTGCTGTCCTTTGGCGGGGGCTCCACTGTGAAGACATCAAGAGCCGCCTGATCCAGATTGGCAAATAAAAGCTCTACATTTCAGACCAGTCTTCTCACTAATGAGTTGGAAGAAAGTTGTGAAGCAGAAATTACTAATCACCTGAGCAACTTTGCCAGAGTCAAGTGCTCTAACCAGAGCATCTTCATCGATCACTCCACCCCTAGCCACATTGATGATCCGTACACCGGTCTTCATCTTTTTGAAGGACTCGTCGTTGAAGACCTTGGATGTCGTTGGGGTGAGCGGCATGTGGATGGAGATGAAGTCAGCTTTGGCTATGGCCTCCTCAAAAGATACCAACTCAGCTCCGATGGCACGGGCCTTATCAGCCGGGGCATAGGGATCATGGGCAATCACATGCATCCCAAGCCCTTTCGCTCGCCTTGCTACCTCTGAGCCAACCTTTCCAAAGCCCATGATGGCAAGAGTCTTTCCAACTAGGGAAACTCCGACATACTTGGCTCTTTGCCATTTACCTGTATCAAATGAGTTCAATACATTTATTAACAAGAACGATTCTGTTCATTCACATAACTACTTGGTACATACTACTGTATAATTGTGCAGTTAAAATTACAAGCAACTGTATAATTTACATGTCAGATAGGAATACAATTTATCCAAATGTCATTTGTGACATTAATGTCGTTGAACTCTATGGTGAAAACTGAAAATACCTACGGGATAGTTCAATAACATCATACCATCTTTTGGGGGCAAAAGACTAAGCAAAACATTAATATTTCAGCGACATAAGTGTCAGAAAGCAACAAGAGCTACCAAAACATTCAACAGTGATTTTGCTTCAACAAGTAGCATTACTTTCCAGAGAACTTTGGCAAATAGGTAGCCCCTTTCTAAAAAGATAAAAAAAATTGCTAAAGCTGTTGAGCAGGGATCCTATTCCCACTAAACTGAGGCATCATGCCCCGGACGAATCAAATTGTAGTACAAGCTAGGGATATATTACCAAAACTATATTGCATAGATTCCTCAATAAGCATTAAGCAGATACGGTCATGATTAGCAAAGATGTTGACAGCATAATCTGCTATGTCAACTACCAGTAGAAATCTTATACCCCCCTTACCTAGAGATTCGATGCATCTCTTTGGGCTACACTAATAAGCTGTCATGATCTGATATAGACTTCAGAGAGCAAATGCAATAAAGTATACTCAATCAATCACAACAGCAAACAGGCCGTCAACATCACCGTAAAAAATGATATCTGTACGCTCCTGCCGAACACATTGTTCATTTTCCTTTGTAACAGTTCAGCACACTGTTACAGTTGTATTATTGGGTGTCATTTAACTCTAGTACGGTGAATACAGGCAAGTCTATTTGCGTCCTACTATCTGCTACAAATGATGTTCCTAGCGGCCTGCCGATGTTCATGGGGCGCAATAATGTACTATAGGGTCCCGAAGGGAGACTCAATTGCATCCAATAATTGCATCTGTCGCCCCCATGGCCAACTCTATGATACTCTCATTGAGGCTAGTCTTACAGTTTTCCAAGTTCACTAGACACAACCAGATTCATTGAACCTGCCCATCTTCAGTACTACCAGTCCTCGTTTTGGTGATCCGATCCAAACATAATTAACTACTCCAACTGAAGGGGGACCACCATAAATTGAAATCATAGTTTTATTTTTCATTTGGCACGAAACAAGATCAGCTTGAAATGGATTTTCAACATCAAGCTTGATCACCGCGTGACATTTGTTAAATTATTTGGCTGTTTTACAGTAATGTTTTGGCCGAGTCAATCATCAAAAGTTGCGATGTCGTCGTCCATGACGTGGGACGACCGAAGTTAGTATACAATTACTTAAAAAACTTTAAGTCCGATTCTGAGGATCAGTAAGCAGCATAGATTATGAGTCCTTGAGAATCGGACGTCGACGTCACATACTGTAGCCTGCTAGAATCTGAACTAGTGGCACTTGATCAACTGCTAGGATGGTCTTATTATTCAACCCATTTTAAGCTGTATTAAAAAGTTATACGGAAGCAGCAGAGATGAATCACTCACCGGCCTTGAGCGCGGCGTCGGCCTGCGCGACGTTGCGCGCCATGGAGGCGAGCAGCGCGATGCCGTGCTCGGCGGCGGCGACGGTGTTGGCGGTGGGCGCGTTGACGACGAGGCAGCCCGCCTCGGTGGCCGCCTGGAGGTCGACGTTGTCGATCCCGACGCCGGCGCGGCCGACGACGCGCAGGCGGCCGCGGCCGGCCTCCAGCACCTCCCTGGTGACCTTGGTGCCGCTGCGCACGATGAGCGCGTCGAACTGCGCCACCCTGGCGAGGAGGTCGGCGGGGGACATGCCGTAGGCGCACTCCACGTCCGCGAACTGGCGCAGCACGGCCAGCCCGGCCTCGCCCAGCTTCTCCGCCACCAGCACCGCGGGCTTGGGCCGCAGCGACGCGTCCGACCCGGAGCGCGAGATCCGGCGCCTCGGCTCCGAGGCCGTGGCCACGGGTGCTGCGGCAGCCGGCGAGGACAGGATCGCGGATCGAATGCGGAGGCGCGCGAGCGGGGCCGCCGTCCTCGAGGGCGCGGCGAGGCGGGCCCGCGCCGCCCTCGCCACGGCCGGGCTCGCGCCGGCGTGCGGGTTGGAGAGGAGCGCGCGTGAGGCGGACATGTTCGATCAGGCTCGTGTCGTGCCCGTGGTGGTGGTGAATTCGCGTGGAGGCGGAGGAGCAATGGCAGTTGGTTTATAAGCGCCGAGGGTCTGGGGAGGTTGGTGGGAGTTATTTTGGCGGAAATTTATTTCTCCCTACAGGTGGGGCCTGCTATTATTGCTTCTGATCACTGTTCACTGAGACAAAAATTTCGGGACATGGAAGGAGATATTTTGAGATTGGCCGAGTATACTGACGCTGTGCCCTTTTTAGACATTGTCAGCTGAAATTTGTTTGGTTTGCATGTAAAAACGGATAATGTAGCGATTTGCACGAGGATAAGGTTCTGCCAGCGGAGTAGAAATGTTTCTAAATATGGCCAAAGGAATTATGCGCCCAAAGGAGCACGTGGGACATCGGAGCCAGACTCTCGTATGGACAAGAGATTAGAGATGCAAAATACTTGCTCCATTCACAGCTGTGATAAAAATTTGGTCTAGATACATTATGTAAAGTATTTGGACGAGTTTACGTCTATTTTGACAAATATAGCTGCCATACTTAATTTGAAATGGACGGAATACTATCACCATTCCATATTGATTGTCATAGGTTTGGCTAGTACATGAATCTAGATAAATTCGTGACAATTAATATGAAATAGAGGTACTCCATCCTCTGGCCTAAAACATTTATCTCAGATTTACGTAAAAAGTAGGTTAAAAAGTAGTATTACCTCCGTTCCAAATTAGTTAGTTATAGCCTTGTCTACATAGAGATGTATCTATACACTGAAATGCTTTTACATACACATGTATATGTATAAAGCCGTGAGAATTATTTTAGAATGGAGTATTTCCTCCGAACCTGAATTGTCGCAGATTTTGGCAAATATGAATGCTAAAAAAAATATAGGTTCATTATACCTATGATAAGTATTTAGACCAACTCTAGCATATCATGGTACTCATCCCGACCAGATAATGACCACCGGCTTCCAAATTTTTGCCAAAAAAAATGACCTATGAAAATATAGGAAAAAAGGCCGACCTAGATAATTTTTTCAGATTTCCCCATTTTCAACCTTTGACGAAATATAGTTTAGTTTTCGGCTGCCCAAATCCAACACCCCCGATCACGTGGAAGTATTGGCACAACTAAAATTCCAGCTCCTTCCAAGCGCACGACTTCCCCTCCTCCTTCGCTGCCACCACCACTTGCAATGGAGATCTCCATCGTTCCCGCCCGCTCTGCGCTATGAAAAGCTTCCAAACTCTACGTTGCTCCTCCCTGCCCCACCCTCTTGGTTTTGTTCCGCCCGCCACATCAACCGTGTTGCCACCATGGATGTGTTGCCAACCTCGAGTGGAGCCACGAAAGCAGTCCGCAAGGCATGAATCAAGGGGTCTGTCACCGCAGCCTCCGTTGTCGTTGTTCTCAGCTTGAATCGAGCCATTTTTTTCACTTGTCCGCTGTCACACCCGGCCTGATTCGTTGTCAGCGCTCGTCCAACCTGACTCCGCCCGAGATGTAATTTTATGCTGTTCTAGGCCTCTTCTAAGAATCGCCCGAATTTGTGTGTTAGATGAATTCGTCCACGGCATGATTTTTGCTCGAGGACTTGTCGTCGGCTTTGGATGATTCCAATATCGAAGAATTTCTTTAGGACCACAACATTGAGAATCTTATCTTGGTCACCACCATGAAGGACACACATGGACGGCAAGAAACAGAAGATCCAAGGCTCGACGGTCGTCCGCTTTTGCATTTCTCGTAATCGATATCGTGGCCACACCATGCTCATGAAAGATTACTTTGTTGAGGTCTGCACCTACCCATCACATCTCTTTCATATGCATTATCGAATGCGTATATACTTTTTTTCTCAAAATAGTGGAGGATTGCGAGGAAAACTCATGTTATTTCAGTCACCCGAGAAATGATGTCGGTCTCCTAGGATTTAGTCCATACCAAAGGTATCTACCGCAATGAGAATGATTGCATACGACATTTTGGATGATTACATCGATGAGTATATTCGCATTGGAAAAGATACCTCTCTTGAGTGTGGTTGTTTGACGCAATGAGAACGATGACATACCACATTCCGGCTAATTACACCGATGAGTATCTTTGCATTGGAGAAGATGCCTCACTCAAGTGTGTGTGTGGTTGTTTTCCGATGAAGAAATATGTTTTTTCCAAGGCTCAAGAATCATGTCAGAAGTACATTGAGAGAAATTTTAGGACAAGGAGGTCTGGCTTGTTTTTTGGGACAAGAAGTACTTCCATAGAATCATGAAAACATATGTAATTCTACACAAAATGGTCATCGGGGATGAGGGGGACATGAAGTTGGAATTTTTTCTTGGAAAAAATGTTGGTAAACGAATGAGGGGTTCGCGGTCGAAGATTTTCCACACCCTCCACCACCGTTGGTAGACGAACGAGCTCGGGGCATTTTGTAGGAGAATTTTGGGTGGTCTTGCTTGGTGCTTGGAGAAGCTCGGTCGCTAACCCTTTTCATTTGCATCAACCCCCCCCCCGATGGCGCGTAGACGACACGTCCGTTGGGAACCCCAAGAGGAAGGTGTGATGCGCACAGCAGTAAGTTTTCCCTCAGTAAGAAACCAAGGTTATCGAACCGAGTAGGAGTCAAGGAACACGTGAAGGTTGTTGGTGGCGGAGTGTAGTGCGGCGCAACACCGAGGATTCCGGCGCCAACGTGGAACCTGCACAACACAATCAAAGTACTTTGCCCCAACGTAACAGATGAGGTTTTCAATCTCACCGGCTTGCTGTAAACAAAGGATTAGATGTATAGTGTGGATGATGATGTTTGTTTGCGAAGAACAGTAAAGAACAATTGCAGTAGATTATATTTCAGATGTAAAGAATTGGACCGGGATCCACAGTTCACTAGTGGCGTCTCTCCCATAAGATAAATATCATGTTGGGTGAACGAATTACAGTTGGGCAATTGACAAATAAAGAAGGCATAACAATGCACATACATATATCATGATGAGTACTATGAGATTTAATCAGGGCATTACGACAAAGTACATAGACCGCTATCCAGCATGCATTTATGCCTAAAAAGTCCACTTTCAGGTTATCATCCGAACCCCTTCCAGTATTAAGTTGCAAACAACAGACAATTGCATTAAGTATGGTGCGTAATGTAATCAACACAAATATCCTTAGACAAAGCATTGATGTTTTATCCCTAGTGGCAACAAGCACATCCACAACCTTAGAGGTTGTCTGTCACTCCCGCATTCAATGGAGGCATGAACCCACTATCGAGCATAAATACTCCCTCTTGGAGTTACAAGTATCAACTTGGCCGGAGCCTCTACTAGCAACGGAGAGCATGCAAGAACATAAACAACATATATGATAGATTGATAATCAACTTGACATAGTATTCAATATTCATCGGATCCTAACAAACACAACATGTAGCATTACAAATAGATGATCTTGATCATGATAGGCAGCTCACAAGATCTAACATGATAGCACAATGAGGAGAAGACAACCATCTAGCTACGCTATGGACCCATAGTCCGGGGGTGGACTACTCACACATCGATCCGGAGGCGATCATGGCGATGAAGAGACCTCCGGGAGATGATTCCCCTCTCCGGCAGGGTGCCGGAGGCGATCTCCTGAATCCCCCGAGATGGGATTGGCGGCGGCGGCGTCTCTGGAAGGTTTTCCGTATCGTGGCTCTCGGTACTGGGGTTTCGCGCGGAAGGGAGCAGTCGGAGGAGTCACGGGGGCCCCACACGCTAGGCCGCGCCGCCCTAGTGTGGCGGCGCCCCGTGGCCCCACTTTGTTTCTCCCTCGGTCTTCTGGAAGCTTCGTGGAAAAATAAGCCCCTAGGCGTTGATTTCGTCCAATTCCGAGAATATTTCCTTACTAGGATTTCTGAAACCAAAAACAGCGAGAAAACAAAGAATCGGCTCTTCGGCATCTCGTCAATAGGTTAGTGCCGGAAAATGCATAAATATGACATATAATGTGTATAAAACATGTGAGTATCATCATAAAAGTAGCATGGAACATAAGAAATTATAGATACGTTTGGGACGTATCCCCCCCCCCCTCCACCGCCACCTGAACCATCGTTTTCGATGGAAGAGGTCATCTTCACTCGTCTGGTACGCTTTCTAGACATAACAAGTTGCGAACTGCGCCCACTCGCAAGGATTTTTGGCCATTTTCCCGCCTCATTTAGAGGTGTTATGCTATTGCCCTTTTTTTTTGAAAGGATATGCTATTGCCCTTTGCCTCCTAGAAGTTCTCTAGTGATATATTTGTGATGTTTATTTATATATTTGAACTTGCGTAGACCATGGATCGACGATAGCGGAGACAGGTTCTTTGACAACCATGTCATTGATATGTTGGCGAATGATGACTCTGACGATGATAACGAATTGTTGATGATGGTGACCCTTCTCATGCATGACAACACTGGAAAAAGCGTCCAAGGCCCCAGGGCTCGTTCAAGAACATGGCACAGTGTTGGGTCGTAAAAGAGAAGTTGGCCAGGTGCAACTTTTGGCGACTACTTTTATTGTACCAACCATCTATACAATGCGTTGTTCTGACACCGGTTTTGGCTATCAGGGCCGGTTTTCCTCCGCTTTATGAATGGAGTGAAGAGATATGACAACTGCTTCATATGCAAGACTGATGCTCTTGGTAAGGTTAGCTTTCTTCCTATTAGAAATGCATTGCAGGTGTTTTGGTGCTTGCCTATTGTATTGTCGGTGATGATGATTACATGCGGATGAGCAAGTCCACATGCCTATAATCAATGTACATGTTGGACTTATGGTTTCTATGTTTGTTTAACAATATCTAAGACAACTAAATGCTCCAGACACATCCCGGTTGTCAGTAATTGACGCTTGCAGACACTTTTCTATGGGTGCTTGGAAGCATAGAGTGCATTTAGTGGCAGTGGAAGAACTACTTATTTTGTTGGCAGGGGCAATATAAGACTAGTCACAATGGAAAGTATTATAGACTAGTATCATACATATGATATTAGTTTATGATACAACACCTACAATGCATAGTATTATGAATTAGTATCATAGGTCCATCCTATTTAATGTCATAAACTGCGCACGATGAGCGCGTCGAACTGCGCCACCTTGGCGAGGAGGTCGGCGGGGGACATGCCGTAGGCGCACTCCACGTCGGCGAACTGGCGCAGCACGGCCAGCCCGGCCTCGCCCAGCTTCTCCGCCACCAGCACCGCGGGCTTGGGCCGCAGCGACGCGTCCGACCCCGAGCGCGAGATCCGGCGCCTCGGCTCCGAGGTGGCCACGGGCGCCGCGGGCGCCAGCGACGACAGGATCGCGGATCGAATGCGGAGGCGCGCGAGCGGGGCCGCCGTCCTCGAGGGCGAGGCGAGGCGGGCCCGCGCCGCCCTCGACGCCGTCGGGCTCGCGACGGCGTGCGGGTTGGAGAGGAGCGCGCGTGAGGCGGACATGTTCGATCAGGCTCGTGTCGTGTCCCGTGGTGGTGGTGAATTCGCGTGGAGGCGGAGGAGCAATGGCAGTTGGTTTATAAGCGCCAGGGTCTGGGGAGGTTGGTGGGAGTTATTTTGGCGGAAATTTATTTTCTCCCTGGGGGTGGGGCAGACTCTCGTATGGACAAGAGATGCAAAATACTTCCTCCACTCACAGCTGTGATAAAATTTTGGTCTAGATACATTATGTAAAGTATCTGGACGAGTTTACGTCTATTTTGACAAATAACTGCCATACTTAATGTGAAATGGACGGAATACTATCGCCATTCCATATTTATAGTCATAGATTTGGCTAGTACATGAATTTAGATAAATTCGTGACAATTAATATGAAATAGAGGTACTCCATCCTCTGGCCTAAAACATTTATCTCAGATTTACGTAAAAAGTAGGTTAAAAAGTGTATAGATTCATTGAACATGAACAAGTATTCAGGGCCGGAGGGTACTAAATTAGTAGTATTACCTCCGTTCCAAATTAGTTAGTTATAGCTTTGTCTAGATAGAGATGTATCTACACACTGAAATGCTTTTACATACACATGTATATGTATAAAGCCGTGAGAATTAATTTAGAATGGAGTATTTCCTCCGAACCTGAATTGTCGCAGATTTTGGCAAATATGAATGCTAAAAAAAATAGGTTCATTATACTATGATAAGTATTTAGAAATATCATGGTACTCATCCCGACCAGATAATAATCACCGGTTTCCAACTTTTTGCCGAAAAAAATGACCTATGAAAATATAGGAAAATAGGCCGACCTAGATAATTTTTTTAGATTTCCCCATTTTCAACCTTTGACGAAATATAGTTCAGTTTTGGGCTGCCCAAATCCGACACCCCCGATCGCGTGGAAGTATTGGCACAACTAAAATTTCAGCTCCTTCCAAGCGGACGACTTCCCCTCCTCCTTCGCTGCCACCACCACCTGCACTGTAGATCCCCATCGTTCCCGCCCGCTGTGCGCTGTGGAAAAGCTTCCAAACTCTACGTTGCTCCTCCCTCCCCCACCCTCTTGGTTTTGTTCCGCCCGCCACATCAACCGTGTTGCCACCATGGATGTGTTGCCAACCTCGAGTGGAGCCACGAAAGCAGTCCGCAAGGCATGAATCAAGGGGTCTGTCACTGCAACCTTCGTCGTCGTTGTTCTCAGCTTGAATCGAGCCGTTTTCCACTTGTCCGTTGCCACAACCGGCCTGATTCGTTGCCAGCGCTCGTCCAACCTGACTCCGCCCGAGATGTAATTTTATGCTGTTCTAGGCCTCTTCTAAGAATCGCCCGAATTTGTGTGGACATAGAATTTTGTGAGTAGATGAATTCGTCCACGGCATGATTTTTACTCGAGGACTCGTCGTCGTCTTCGGATGATTCCAATATCGAAGAATTTCTTTAGGACGACAACATTGAGAATCTCATCTTGGTCACCACCATGAAGGACACACATGGACGGCAAGAAACAGAAGAGCCAAGGCTCGACGGTCGTCTGCTTTTGCATTTCTCGTAATCGATATCGTGGCCACACCATGCTCATGAAAGATTACTTTGTTGAGGTCTCCACCTACCCATCACATCTCTTTCATATGCATTATCGAATGTGTAGATACTTTTTTCTCAAAATAGTGGAGGATTGCGAGGAAAACTCATGTTATTTCAGTCACCCGAGAAATGATGTCGGTCTCCTAGGATTTAGTCCATACCAAAGGTATCTACCGCAATGAGAATGATTGCATACGACATTTTGGATGATTACATCGATGAGTATATTCGCATTGGAAAAGATACCTCTCTTGAGTGTGGTTGTTTGACGCAATGAGAACGATGACATACCACATTCCGGCTAATTACACCGATGAGTATCTTTGCATTGGAGAAGATGCCTCACTCAAGTGTGTGTGTGTGGTTGTTTTCCGATGAAGAAATATGTTTTTTCCAAGGCTCAAGAATCATGTCAGAAGTACATTGAGAGAAATTTTAGGACAAGGAGGTCTGGCTTGTTTTTTGGGACAAGAAGTACTTCCATAGAATCATGAAAACATATGTAATTCTACACAAAATGGTCATCGGGGATGAGGGGGGACATGAAGTTGGAATTTTTTCTTGGAAAAAATGTTGGTAAACGAATGAGGGGGTTCGCGGTCGAAGATTTTCCACACCCTCCACCACCGTTGGTAGACGAACGAGCTCGGGGCATTTTGTAGGAGAATTTTGGGTGGTCTTGCTGGTGCTGGAGAAGCTCGGTCGCTAACCCTTTTCATTTGCATCAACCCCCCACCCCCCCTGATGGCGCGTAGACGACACGTCCGTTGGGAACCCCAAGAGGAAGGTGTGATGCGCACAGCAGTAAGTTTTCCCTCAGTAAGAAACCAAGGTTATCGAACCAGTAGGAGTCAAGGAACACGTGAAGGTTGTTGGTGGCGGAGTGTAGTGCGGCGCAACACCAGGGATTCCGGCGCCAACGTGGAACTCTGCACAACACAATCAAAGTACTTTGCCCCAACGTAACAGTGAGGTTGTCAATCTCACCGGCTTGCTGTAAACAAAGGATTAGATGTATAGTGTGGATGATGATGTTTGTTTGCGAAGAACAGTAAAGAACAATTGCAGTAGATTATATTTCAGATGTAAAGAATTGGACCGGGGTCCACAGTTCACTAGTGGTGTCTCTCCCATAAGATAAATATCATGTTGGGTGAACGAATTACAGTTGGGCAATTGACAAATAAAGAAGGCATAACAATGCACATACATATATCATGATGAGTACTATGAGATTTAATCAGGGCATTACGACAAAGTACATAGACCGCTATCCAGACATGCATCTATGCCTAAAAAGTCCACTTTCAGGTTATCATCCGAACCCCATCCAGTATTAAGTTGCAAACAACAGACAATTGCATTAAGTATGGTGCGTAATGTAATCAACACAAATATCCTTAGACAACGCATTGATGTTATATCCCTAGTGGCAACAGCACATCCACAACCTTAGAGGTTGCTGTCACTCCCCCAGATTCAATGGAGGCATGAACCCACTATCGAGCATAAATACTCCCTCTTGGAGTTACAAGTATCAACTTGGCCGAGCCTCTACTAGCAACGGAGAGCATGCAAGAACATAAACAACATATATGATAGACCGATAATCAACTTGACATAGTATTCAATATTCATCGGATCCCAACAAACACAACATGTAGCATTACAAATAGATGATCTTGATCATGATAGGCAGCTCACAAGATCTAACATGATAGCACAATGAGGAGAAGACAACCATCTAGCTACTGCTATGGACCCATAGTACAGGGGTGGACTACTCACACATCGATCCGGAGGCGATCATGGCGATGAAGAGACCTCCGGGAGATGATTCCCCTCTCCGGCAGGGTGCCGGAGGCGATCTCCTGAATCCCCCGAGATGGGATTGGCGGCGGCGGCGTCTCTGGAAGGTTTTCCGTATCGTGGCTCTCGGTACTGGGGGTTTCGCGACGAAGGCTTTCAGTAGGCGGAAGGGAGCATTCGGAGGAGTCACGGGGGGCCCACACGCTAGGGCCACGCGGGCCCCCCTAGGCCGCGCCGGCCTAGTGTGGCGGCGCCCCGTGGCCCCACTTCGTTTCTCCCTCGGTCTTCTGGAAGCTTCGTGGAAAAATAAGCCCCTAGGCGTTGATTTCGTCCAATTCCGAGAATATTTCCTTACTAGGATTTCTGAAACCAAAAACAGCAGAAAACAGCAACCGGCTCTTCGGCATCTCGTCAATAGGTTAGTGCCGGAAAATGCATAAATATGACATATAATGTGTATAAAACATGTGAGTATCATCATAAAAGTAGCATGGAACATAAGAAATTATAGATACGTTTGGGACGTATCACCCCCCCCCCCCCTCCACCGCCACCTGAACCATCGTTTTCGATGGAAGAGGTCATCTTCACTCGTCTGGTACGCTTTCTAGACATAACAAGTTGCGAACTGCGCCCACTCGCAAGGATTTTTGGCCATTTTCCCGCCTCATTTAGAGGTGTTATGCTATTGCCCTTTTTTTTGAAAGGATATGCTATTGCCCTTTGCCTCCTAGAAGTTCTCTAGTGATATATTTGTGAGGTTTATTTATATATTTGAACTTGCGTAGACCATGGATCGACGATAGCGGAGACAGGTTCTTTGACAACCATGTCATTGATATGTTGGCGGATGATGACTCTGACGATGATAACGAATTGTTGATGATGGTGACCCTTCTCATGCATGACAACACTGGAAAAAGCGTCCAAGGCCCCAGGGCTCGTTCAAGAACATGGCACAGTGTTGGGTCGTAAAAGAGAAGTTGGCCAGGTGCAACTTTTCGGCGACTACTTTCATTGTACCAACCATCTATACAATGCTTTGTTCTGACACCGGTTTTGGCTATCAGGGCCGGTTTTCCTCCGCTTTATGAACGGAGTGAAGAGATATGACAACTGCTTCATATGCAAGACTGATGCTCTTGGTAAGGTTAGCTTTCTTCCTATTAGAAATGCATTGCAGGTGTTTTGGTGCTTGCCTATTGCATTGTCGGTGATGATGATTACATGCGGATGAGCAAGTCCACATGCCTATAATCAATGTACATGTTGGACTTATGGTTTCTATGTTTGTTTAACAATATCTAAGACAACTAAATGCTCCAGACACATCCCGGATGTCAGTAATTGACGCTTGCAGACACTTTTCTATGGGTGCTTGGAAGCATAGAGTGCATTTAGTGGGAGTGGAAGAACTACTTATTTTGTTGGCAGGGGCAATATAAGACTAGTCACAATGGGAAGTATCATAGACTAGTATCATACATATGATATTAGTTTATGATACAACACCTACAATGCATAGTATTATGAATTAGTATCATAGGTCCATCCTATTTAATGTTTTGTAGAATCTCAATGCAAATATGTGTACATGATGTGTTTGCCACTAAAATTTCTAGTTTTACGTCCCATGATACCGTATCTACCTATCCTCCACTACAAGGATTCGGGTCTATTGCAACAAAATCATTCGTCGCAATACATGCTGAATTGTAGCAATACATACCTATTTCCACGAAATGACATTCGTTGGCAACCGTTGCAATTGGGCACATGGTAATAGGTTATTGCCACAAAAAAAAGCAATTGTGGCAATACAGTGTGCTATTGCAACAAACATGTGTGAAGTTGCCACATTTTTTTCTGTGGCAGAACTCACTTGATGCCACAATTTGGCTTGTGGAGATAGCTTAATGCAACATATAACAAATCGTGGCTACTGATAGCTCGTGGCTATATACATTTGTGGAAATAACATATGCCAACAATGCTCATTTCATGGCAAGAAACTATGGCAACAATCCTTATTTTTGTGGCATTAGTCATTTTGCAACAAACCACTACGTTCGTGGCAAGATAATTTGATTTTTTTCTTTCCGAGAGAACCATACCACAATACACACAAACAATAGAATGCAGTATGAATGTAAAGACAAATAATTCAATATTTATTACTGGAATATAATCCGATACATGTAAATTATTTGAACAATAGATAATTTACAATCCTGCACCAAATATAATATTCTATCTAATTCTATTTGTATTCCTTGCAATGTTTTTCATAACATGTCCATAGCTGGTACCCGAATATAGCAAGTCTCACTGATCTATGAGACCTGCAAAAAAGATCGTTATCAATATCAAAGTTGTCCACTGGCAGTGCTGTACTGAATTCTACTATGTACTCGATTTTGCTTTTGTAAATGCGTATACTCAACTTGGTCACACCATGAAACTACGTCAGCACAAAGACCTGTGTCAATAAAAAGTTTGCCATGTACCCAATATTAAACTCAAAAACATACCCGAGGTGACCCATCGTTGCTAGAACTCATGGTAGACCCACACTGGCTCCCATAAATGAATATATAAATGGCTTGCGTCCTGCAGCAGTCATTTTTTGAAAGTCAAGAAAAAACATAGAAGCAGTGGAAATTCTATCGAGTAGCAAAATCAATAATTATTTGAGTTGATGAAGAGATACCTTGACTAGTTTGTAAGTGAGAAAACATAATAGCAGCAAGATAATCTCTTTTGTAGCAATCTAATGTTCTGCACTCTACAACAATACAAATAATGTAGCAGATTTTCAGAAAAATATGTGTGCACCTTAGGTGATAATTGTTCATAGCAATGTGCAAAAACTACCATTTGGTTAGAACAACTATTGGTGTTAACAGTTTAGTTGCACTTCATTTGAACCGTTCTTCTAATACTATAACCATCACTACTGTTCCTTCAGAAGAGGAAATTAATACATACATGTACTCCGTACAAGAACCACATACCCTTCACTGCAACAAACCATGAAGCCCAATAACTAGATCTGTTTGTTGTACTATCTCTTCCTGTTTTGGCCATTTTGTACCTAATATGCAAAATAATAAAAGATCCCATTATTTAGAGGAATAGAACAGTGGAACATGTATAATTTTTGCTGTGCTATTCATTGAAATCAATTACACAATCAATAAGTTGCATCACACAAGCCGACTGTTCGTGTACAAAAGATAAAATAAAGAGTGCATATAATACATAGGCTGCAAGGAACATGAATCTTTGAGATTGGATGTCAGTTTTCCGTCTTCAAAAGATGAGGTCGAAGATGTGTTTTTCACTCTCCCTCTGAAAATATACACAATAGCCTTTTGTAAATGGAGATACAATACTGAAAACTGAAAGTTACAGTCTAAGCGCTACAACCATTAAAGACCAGCAAAAATCTGGAATTTGCAGCCTAAGCAATATGACGCACAACTCAATTTTATTTTTCGATTCTATGGCTAGCATCAAATCTAATCTATAGACGTACACAGACTGAAGTTAAGGTCCCTCAAACAGACGTTGTCGCACATTTCTAAGCCAGTTTTGCTATCTATGTTCCCCAGCCAAATCGTGTCCCGTTTGTTTTGTTCGCAAGTTGGAATCATAGCACACATACAACATCATATATAGATCAATGGTCACCTGAGCAATAAACATTCCAATGAAAAATAGCAGACGGAAGACTGGAAGTTTGCCAACACGCGAGCGTGATTCATTTCAAGTAGGGAAAGAATTAGTGCACGGTTTGATTCAGAAACTAACCATTTGTCAGGCTGTATGGCCTTGAGCGGAGGGGGATAGGCTTGAGGTTGTCGGGGACGGGGATAACATCGGCAAGGGGAATGGAATCCAGCGACATACTTAGAGGGACCTTGGACAGGGATAATAAGCAAGCCCTCGGAGCAAGAAGGATGCATAGAAATTGTGGCTTGGAATGGCGAAAGAGGTGAACGCGAGGGTTACCTGTAGTTGTTTATCAAGAAGGCGGTGCGGCGAACACCGATGGGCCGACGCCAACACCACACGCCGGCGAGATCGACCGAGGCGACGGCCTAGTAAGCAAGCTGATCGACATGGAAGTGAACACACCAAGGGGAAGGAGATTGAGGCGGTGGACGGCGGCATCAGGCAAGCGAGGGCTTGCGGCCTCCGTGGAGAGCATCTCGATTGTGGGGGAATTATGGTGGATTTTAGATCTGAATCTGGGATGAGGACGAGCAGACATATATTAAGGGCCAGTTGGGCGGGCCATTTTTCACTTCGCGCGAAATTTTCACGCAAAATATGTGGGCGCGCTGTTTTTTCGGCCCACGTTTTGATGGGAATACACTAGTACAAGTACGAAATTAATTAGCAGTAAATAAAAAATTTGTACGCGCTTTAAAATTTCGTTAGAAAACTGGCTTAAGTTTTAGAGGGAAAACACGGTTTTGTGTTGGACTTTTGCCTATTTCTGCCGCTGCGGGTAATACCGTGTGGGTCCTATTTTATTATAATAAAAATAGTTTTAATGTTGAAAAAAAGTTGTGCTGAAGTGTATACCCATTTCAGCAATATCCTAAATTATAAAAATAAGAAATCTGGCCTTCCAATGTCGTTGCAATATCATGTAATATTTGGCAACAACAAGATATTGTGGCAATATGTGAAATATGTTACCACGAATATACATTTTGTTGCAATATATGTTCCCTATTGCAACAATAGAACTATTGTATGTCAGGGTAATACAATCGTGGGAATATGTCGAGATTCTTGCCACGATCTAACATTTTGTTGCAATAACTAGCTTCTATTGCGACGAAAGTCTTATTTAACGCGACATCCCCTGACCATTGCAATACACTCCTACTATTGCGACAGAGAGAAAATTTGTGGTAATATTGCAACTTATTGCAACAAAAAGTTGTCGTTGCAATATTTTTTGTTGCAATACAACGGAATCCTTGTAGTGCTCTCTCCTCATTTATTGATGTGTCACGTAAGATTTTTGCCTACATGGCATGCATGATACTACCTATGATACTCTCATTGTGGCTAGTCTAAGGGCATGTACAATGGTACAGAAGGCACGCCTTCCCTTATACCGTCACATCATCTAGAGATGATAATAGATATAAGTCATATAATGTGTTATCTCTTATAGACTTCCCTAGCAATTAATGGTAATCAATTAAAATTGGTAGGAAATTATGTTGCCAAGGGAAGACATATCGTACAATGGAGAAAATGTCTTCCCTTATTTTCTAAGAGATGATCTCTTAATTAGCTAAGGGAAGACAACCTTCTCTCCCTTTATTCTCTCTCCTCCAACTAAGCAAAAATCTGACGTGGCACCTCTAAAAAAAGGCTGACATCACCCGTCACCCCATTGTACGCGTGCCCTAAGGGACATGTTGGAGAGTGAGCAGACTTTGCATGATCTATAAATTTGGCACTCTTTTATAGGCATGGCTAGTAAACATAATGACATCGTATTTTAACGCTCTCTAGTCTCTAGTGTTCTATATTTTTGGGCCTCTGAAAGTCTAATATGAGATTAATGGCCACCGATGGGACATTGGGACAAGGGCTATTGTGTCTGGTTGATTATGTTTATCTATATTTGGCTATATTTGGAAATAGTGGTCCAAATATCAGCCAATATTTTTCAAATAAAATTTATCCATAATTTATTAAAACTTGTTAAATTTGAATAAGTTGTATTAATTTTAGAAAATACTGATTGGTCTTTTCTTATACAGGTAGGTACCGAGAAAACCAATTACCAACGTGATCTCTGAAATATCAAAAACTAGGACTAAACCAAACACAATTTACGCACAAAATAGGTGACCGCTTTGGAGTTGCGCTAGCTTACCCTTCTCGTACCGATAATGCTTATGGGAAAATCGAGAATGAAACGTCAATGCGATTCAAATCTTCGCAGTTGACAAGCTATGAAGCATCAGAGCGCGCTGGGTGCTACCGCCACCAACCGGGAATGACAGAGCTAGCCATTTTCAGAGGATTGACGCATTTCCCTCATAAAGGTGATCGTCTACATCTGTTTGAATCGAGCCGTGGAGATGAAATAGGTTGTTCAGTCACGATCGACCGTTTGCGTGGATTAGTCCTAGCGCGCCGACGCTAGGCATTTTTAGATTATTTCTCACCCTATTCTTCTCAAATTGTCACATAGATATGTAATAAACAAATATTGGAATGTGATGTTTAATAAACTTATTACATCCAAATAAATAACAAAGTTTGCATGTATTTCTATGCATAAAAAATGAGAGGGTACAGTTCACAATTGACAAATAAAATGAGAGGAGATTGACTGCGCATTCTCTTCATGGCATGTCAATGCTTATATGATCAAAGAAATTCCTCATGTTATT
Source organism: Lolium rigidum (assembly GCF_022539505.1). Classification (NCBI taxonomy): domain Eukaryota; kingdom Viridiplantae; phylum Streptophyta; class Magnoliopsida; order Poales; family Poaceae; genus Lolium; species Lolium rigidum. The sequence goes on along the minus strand of NC_061508.1, from coordinate 110,386,473 downwards.
GCAGAAACTCCTCATGTTATTGCACCAAGCTGTGGCTTAACCAAGTCACCCTAAAATTCCTATTGTGGTCATTGAGGCCATTAGGATGCTATGTCTCAACGATCATGTTGTGCATGATCACACAAAAATTTATCACCTCATGTATGGCCTTCAAAGACCATGTTTTAGCTAGGTGACGAACAATAGCCCACCAAGATTGGAGCACACCAAATATATGGTTGACATCTTTCCTGCAAGCCTCTTGCCTCGTGACCGACAACAGCCGTGATGTGTCATCAACTATTGGCTCTCCCAAGTAAATTTTCTCGAATACCGTAATCACGACTCGGCAAAACCTGTACATGTATTCAAGGAGGGTGTTCCCACTCATCCATAGGTACTCGTCGAAGCTATCACGAGACACTCCGTACGAAAGCATGTGAATAGCCGCGAAACACTCCCGACAAGAGGTGAAGCCTAACTAGCTCACCAGTGGCATCAGACCTGCATCGGAAGTCGTAGTCTCTGACGCCCCGTAAAATTATCAAAAAGAGGTTTCTTGACACCCAATAAGATCCCACCTGTAAGCGTTTTCTTACTAGTGACAGCGTCAGAACATGACTTCCTTGTAGACCGGATCGGTGAGGTGGAAGTAGTCTTTATAGAGCCAGTTGTGGCCACCCACTCGTTTGCGCTTGACGTTGATCGAGTGGCCCCTCGTTGAGCCCCTCTACATCGGCATCTGCTTGGCATTGTTCTCGTGGATGAGGGAGGCCGCGAGAGCGGCGATGTCTCGTCAGATGAGGTGTCCAGGACTTCCCTACCTAGCATCTCGAGCGACTGCCATGAGTTCCATCTGCGGGGCAACAAGAATAGATAAATGGTCAGCATAGTTGGCGCAAATGGTCATTAGTTCGCCGAAAAGTTCGTCAGTATCGTATCGTGCAATTGACCGAACTTGCCTTGCGCATCGAGGCCAGTGGGAGCTCCGAGCATATGAGCGGCCAACAAGGGCGCAAGCGATACGGGCAAGGGCTTTCCCCTAAACAGAACATGGACGCCGGCGAGTCGTGGCCCGAATAGAGCTTGGCTATAATGGCGAGAGGCGTGTGGCGGCGTCGTCCTCCTAGGGCTGCAAAGAAAGGGATGGCGCGCGATTTTGGTCTCAGCGAACAAGCTTGATCAGTTTATGTCAAGACGCTGGATTGAAGTTAGACCCAACCGTTATTTTAATCCGTTTGCGTCCAACGGTTGAAATGGTGTCAGAATGGTTGTTTTCTCGTCTCGCGTTTTGTCTTTATCGAGAGGTTACCGAACGGAGATGTTTCAAAAAAAAAAAAAGTTACCGAACGGAGCCGTAGACAGTTAGCCGCGGCGAGAACGTCACTTCTTTTTCCAAGCCTGTCTCTGTCGCCGCGAAGAATTTCTCGCCCGCGCGAAGCTTCGCCCCGAGCTTCGATTCCATTCCGCACGTGCAGTGTGAGCTACCAGTGGCAGTGGAGTAGAAAATTTACTGAGCTCGCGAATTGGCTCTTGGCTCGGCCGCGGATTGGTGCGACCCCAATCCCATCTCGTTGGGAGGAAAAATCTGCGGGAAACGCCGCCCGCGTGCGGAAACGTGGCTCCGTGGAGCCGGGAGGAAAACGACGACCGGAACACAACAGCTGCGATTCCCCGGCACCGGCATCTTCTTTTTCTTTCCTTTTTGCGTTGGAGTCCGCTGCATCCAGATTCCACAAAAAACAGAAGACAAATTAATGTGGGGTAGATGCCTTCTGCCACGTTGCGAGGAGATGATTGGAGTGCGGATGCATCACTCGGAATCACTGCCATCAGAAGCAACGGCTCACCTACCTACACCTAGGAGCGGTTGGTAGCTTGCATTGCTTCTCACTAGCCTTGGTTGGAACGAAGAACGGGTGTTTAGATTTTCAAGAGGATGTGCGTTATGTCTAAGGCCATCTCCAGCGGCGCGAGCGACCGTTTGCGTCCGTCTTGACCGAAAATGCGTCTAGCTCTCCAGCGGCGCGACGCAAAGTGACCGGGCCGTCCGCGGAGACGCAAACCTGCCGTAAATATGGTCAGGTTTGCGTCTCCGCGGACGCGCAAAGTGTCCGCTCGCGTCTCCATCGGGCCCGCCTGGCAGCGAGTCTGCATCGAGGGCATCGCTTCGGCGGTCAGCGCTTCAGCGTCTGCGTCGCAGCCTTCGCCATCAATGGCACGGCTGCCTGTTTTGCACGCGCACTGACGGGCGGCGGCTAGGCTTCTGCGCCGCCTTCAGTGGCATCGTATCCCGCGCGCGGCCGCCCTTAAAAGACCTCCGGCCGCGTTCCTCCTTCCCTCACACCTCCACTCGCACCACCACCGCCGCAGCGCCATGGGGAAGAAGAACGACTTCGAGGCCTCTGGCAGCGGCAGCAAGAGGGTGCCGCTCCCCGTCACACTGGGGAGGCTAATGCACGGCAAATGGTTGCGTGCGAGGGCTGGTCCGGCGTGCAACTGCCTAGCGGCTGGCGGCTTAGCTGCCGCCGGGTGCCCATCCCTCCAGTCCCTGCCCGCGAGCCTGACCGAACCGCGGAGATCCGGCGAAGGAGGCGTTACCTGCCGCCGGACCTCCTCGCTGATCCGGCGTACGCAATCGACTCCGACAGCTGGCGTACGTATCCGTCGACCGAGACGGATAAGAGAAGAAGGGCGGGCTTCATGGGCGACAGTGATTTTCCCTTCGGGGCTGCACCGCCGACTCGTCCATGAAGACAGGAGGCGCCGAGGCGTCGTCAGCAGGCGCCGATGCGCGCGCAGTACAACGACGACGACGACCGCGACGACCACGACGACGAAGCCTACGCCGCTTACGACAACGAGGACGACTACATCGAGACGATCGCGTACCATAAGGAGGAGGTGAAGGACGGCAGCGACGACTACGTCGCGGCCGTCTTCCACGAATGGCAGCAGGCCGTGGCGGAGGGCCGCATTTTCGAGTTCCCGGAGAACATGACGGACGACGAGATGGCGAAGCTCGGCGTCCTCATCTCCGAGAACGACGCGCATGTGCAGCCGCCGCTGCCCCGCTACGCCACCGACGTCATGCCGCCGGGCCTGTCGGAGGATGAAGCCCTTCGACTAGCACTACATGACTCGGCGGCGCCACAACCGCAGCCCTGGGCGCCTCCTCCACCGCCGCCACAGTCGCAACCCTGGGCGCCTCCTCCACCGCCGCCACAACCGCAGCTCTGGGCGCCTCTACCGCCGCCACAGCCGCAGCTCTGGGCACCTCCACCGCCGCCACAACCGCATCTCTGGGCGCCTCCACCTCCAGCACCGCCGGCGCGCCCGGCGTACGCTCCCCCGGATGGCAACTGGCCGTGGGTGATACCGGAGCTCGTCGTGCTCGACAGCGACGAGGAGCAGCAGTAGGCGTCAGGGTTTTTTTTCATGTTTTAAAACTATGTAAATTATGTTTCATGTATTAAAAAAATGATTCGGCCAAAAAAATGCGTCGTGCCGCTGAAGCCACCCCCGACGTAAAAGGACGCGCGGTCGATTTCGACATTTCGGCCGACGCAAACGGACGCGCGCGGACGCTAAAATGAGTCGCGCCGCTGGAGATGGACTAAGATGCAAGGGACGATCGGTGGTACTGTATGTGGCGCACGGCACAATCACTGAATCAATGGAGGCACATGAGTGACACGACTAGCGGTGGTGTCATTGGACAGTGCCGCCGGAACAGATTAGACACAACCCCCTTTTTCTTTACATGGATCGGCCACAACCTTCGTAGGAGCATGATCGAGTGACCAACAACTATGACCATGTTACCCGTACCAAGAGAAATAGTGCAGCCAGATATGTCTAAAATACCCTGCTAAAATGCGTCGCGCCGCTGAAGATACCCTAACATTGGTCATAGAACACTCACGGATCAAGTTTGGGAGGAACACTTGAATTGACAGTTTTTTCTAGGATAAGACCTAAGCGCGACGACGAAAATCAAGAATGTTGTACAAGGGTCATCGGCGCGAGATGGCGGGAGAAGGAGAAATTCCGATGGCGTTGCGCAGCAAAGCTGGAGTTCACCTCCTGCTTTCGGTTACCACCTCCATTAACCCCCACCCAAAATCCTCATTTCCCCCTTCCGACACCGGCGGCGGGGGAACGTAGATATACCACTCTAGTAGATTCCTTATACTCCCGCGTTGTACCCTCGCCGTACTCTAGAGGAGGAGCTCATCTTCTTGGTCTCCGACACCGAACCCGCGTCGCCGTGTGCAGCGAAGACCGAGGCTGGTCTCCTTCTTTTCTGACTCCGGCTCCTCACCATCGTCCTCGCCATCGTCTGTCATGGTGTAGGTAAACGACACCGTTCTACTCTACTGTCTCGCCTAGTGGTACATCCATTTATCTAAAACTTCGTAGGATCGATTTGGTTGTTCCTAATCGTAGATCGATTTGATTAGAACGATCACATCCAGCTTTTGCATCACGCTGCATCACTCATCGTTGTCATTCAGGCATGGATCCTGCAGCTGCACAAAGGAGCAGTATACGGTCCAATGTTACCACGAGATGACAACAAAGTTGAACTATATCTACACTTAGTATTGCAATGATGTAAAGGAAACCCAAATGCTTCGGATGTGACAAGCCTTTTCTATGCACTTGTTAAGATGTTTAGGAGAGAGGAATCCTTCAAGATAGCATCCACACCTCTGTGGAAGAGCAAGTACTCATGTTTATTCATGTTGTGGGTCATAACTGGAGATTTAGAATGATCCATAGCACATCCAAGCGATCAAAGGAGACTATTTCTCGCTACTTGTAGCAGGTGTTATTTGCAGTTGGAGAGCTAAGAGGCGAAATAATCAAGCCACCATCCAAGAACACACCTCCCAAGAACAAGAATAACTACAGGTGGTGGCCATATTTCATAGTGAGCACTATTTATGTTCTTTCATTTCATCATATGAGTGATATGGTCAGAAACATGACTGTCTCTTGTTGCTTCACATAATTGCATTGGGGCTATCGATGGTACTCATGTGATAGCAAGGCTACTCAAAGAACATTCTTCAACGTTCACAGAGAGAAAGCACTACACTAGCCATAATGTAGAAGAAGTTCCCATTTGATCTCCCTTTATTGAACTCCCCTTTTGATTATCGTTGTACTATAATGTTAAACCCACATTCATAGTAGCCAGGGACTATGCTTATGTGTCATTCTTAGTAGATAGGGACTCTAGTTATGAACTGACATACTCTAAGGATGAACTAGTGAACTATGTGCGATGGTGGTGATAATATGGTAAGGTCACCAACAAAGAGAAGAGGTGACCGTAATTGTTGTTTGGATGCTACCAAACATCCAACATTCTCTATTTGTGCTAGGCCACATGCAACTAACCACCGGAAGTTTTTTAGCCCTAGTGATGCAACCAAGAATACCAACAAATCACCAAAACTAGCCGAGAGCCCATTGTTGGATAATTAGGCACAATTTCCATGATTAATTCCAGAATATAAAACATGATGAAAGCAACTACTAACATGTGAAACTCGAACATACTAGATGCATTAATCAACATGAGTAGCAGCAGCGCAAATGGTAAAGCATCCATCGCTAAACAGATCGAGATATGTCGCACGTACTGATCTGGTGGAGGTGGAGGTGGCGGTGTAGCAGATGATATCGCAGCAGTAATGTTGTTAATGACAACGTTGTTGACGAAAGGGATGACGGGTCGAAGTAGATGACGTTGAAGACGACGGTAGGCAGCACCGCCCGATTTGGACAGAATATGACCCGTTATGAAGAGCTTGAGCAGTCGCGCAAAGCGCTTCCCAAAAACCTAATTCGCCCTTTACGGTACAGGATCGCAAGGACGAGCGGTTCCGGAGACCTGCTCTCCCGTTCGCCGATGCACGTCGGCGCGCGGGATGGAGTAGGCTACGATGGCGGCGCAAGCAGAGAGAGGTGGCAAAACCCTAACTCGTGTATTAGATATATTTTCGCGGTAGCCGGGCAAGAGATTATATAGGCTCAGGAAACCCTAGGCAATGTGGGGCACACCCACGTAGCGCGCACGTTTCGAGTCGGTTACAGATAGCCCACGGTCCGGGAGCGACCCAAACCGACTAATTGTGACGTGTCCATCTAGGACTCTATTCGTTTTCCTGAGCTGCAAAAAGTAAGGAAAGTCTCGGCTCGAGGCTCAATCCACTCACCACGAGCGCGGCGTGCGTCGTGACGTGTCGTGTCGAGTCGAGACGAGCGAGGAGGAGGAGGAGCGCCCGTGAACCACTCCTATTCTTACTCACTTACTAGTGGTGGAACAACCCACCTTATAAGGTGGTCTAACTTCCTCCCAACTTTCCATGTGGGACTAAACTTCCCACCTCTTGTCACTCCCTAGTGATCTGCCACCAACTTGGGCTCAAACTCACAAGGCTGCCACTATATGGGCTTTGAGATTTATAGGGAAAATTGAAATCTAGTATGGGCCACTAAAAGTGGGCTCAATATTTCAACAATCCCCCGCCAGATCTCAAATCCACATTCAGAGATTTACCAATACTCACCGCTTGTTTATATACCAGTGTTTCAGCGGAGACTGTTAAGTTGAACTTCCGCCTAGAACCTTAAGCTACATCCATTCACACTTGAACAATGGACTAAGCCTTGAATTGCAAGTTTTGCGTGAACAGGGTTTCACTCAAAGTCATGACCAGTACATGGCTGTCAGTAGCCTACCCCGCGGGTGAAGCATATGCGTCATACTTCGTGGTCTCTTCATGAGTTTACTAGAGATCACCCAAATCTCATAGATTGCGATGTTTAACAATCGGACTCATATAGGTGTATTATTTCAAGAATGCTCTGTAGGACAGCATCTTTGCTAAAATAGCCAACATAAACACATTAAGGCTTGTTGCTGTTATCACCAGAATTTGACCGGATCAGAGGTGGGCCGCGATTAAGATGGGCTTGAAGAATATACGCGGAAGATATACATGAATCGGCCTTGTATACAAAGTTTGGGCTAGTTTGCCCGTGTATCTGTAAATATAGTAGGATACGTGTCGGTTAGATAGAATTTGGCTCGTGCACGGTTGGGATTATTCCCACGTTAGAAAGTCTATGGACTATAAATATGTATCTAGGGTTATTGAGAAAGACAACAATCACGTTCATCACAAACCAATCTAGGCGCATCGCCAACCCCTTGTTTCGAGGGTTTCTTCCGGGTAAGCATCATGCTGCCTAGATCGCATCTTGCGATCTAGGCAAGATACGTTTATTCGTTGTTCGTGCGTTGCTCGTGCTCGAAGCCTTGTTGATGGCGAGCAACGTAGTTATCATAGATGTGTTAGGGTTAGCATTGTTTCATCGTGTCACATGCTTTCGTCCATGCAACCCTTAGACGTCTAGCCGCCCTTACACCTATCTTAGGTGTAAGGGCGGCACCTCGCTTGATCATTGTTTAGTAGATCCGATCCGTTATGATTGCTCCTTGTTCTTCAAGGATTAGTTTAATATCCGCATAGTTAGGCCTTGCAAACGGGTTGAAGGATCCAGATAGCGCGTAGGGTGTAGTTTGCTAGCCCTAGATAAGATGTTCCGGGGATCAACTTCATGTTGGTTTTTAGGCCTTGTCTAGGGTTGGTTTATTATCACCGTGCGTGGCTGCCAGGCTCAATCACGCGTAGGATGTTCCGATTATGTGGTGAAAACCCTAAATCATCGTAGGTCGTTTTAGCTTTATATCGATCAAGCAGGACCACCATGTGATCGTAGACCTCATACGAATCATGGGTGGATCGGCTCCTTGAGCCGATTCACAGGACAACCTGAGAGCCGATCGAGGCTCGTATTTAATGTTTACGTGTATGCCATGCAGGAAACTAAGCGAAGCAAATCATCACCTTCCCGACCAGGTATAGGTCGGGTGGCACGCCCTTGCACCAGCATCGGACGTGCGTGCCGAGGCTTTGCGGGCCGTCGCTCGAGGGACCAGGGCCAGCCGCAGTCCCGGGAGCCTCCCGGCTCTACTCGTGTTGCCCGTCGTTGCTCGCCGGTGGGTTTCGACCGCAACACATTCTCGGCACGCCCGGTGGGACAGTCTTCGACATCAACTGCATCGCCATCTACATCTGAGATGGTGGAAGGTACTCCAGTCACGTACGAAGATCTGACTGAGGAGCTCAAGAAGAAGTATGACGAGGTCAAAGCTATCCTCGAAGCCGACCTCATCGGCTCTTTCCAGAGGACCCGCTCACATAGCATTAGGTGGAAAGGGTTCTCACCTGAAGGCGCGCTCGATGGAGTGGACCTGTCTACCCCTTCAGAAGAACGCACCAGGTCTCTGCGTCAGGAGATTAATTTCATGGTAGCTCATTCGCTGCACCGCCATTCTGAGAGCCTCGGTGAACACTTTGGAGCGTGTCGCCCTTCGGGTGATCCAGGAAATCATGAGGCATCAGTACTCTCCGTCAGGACCTGCTCTAGGGACTCACCAAGGAGAGATACCACTCCAGTCCCGACCACCGCTGCCGTTCGCATTGGCAGCACCAGAAGTGCCGAGTTCACCGGCATTCGTCGTCTACAAGATCGGTGGTGACCCTAGTGATTACCAGTTCTTGTATGAGGCGCCTAAGGAGATCCCTCACGGGTACACGTGCACATACGTGCCGGACCGCAAGAATCGGGCACTTACGAACCGGACCGCAACAAAGCGAGGACTTCGGGAACAGCGGGAGGAGCTTCGGATCAGATCTTGAGAAGCGGACGTGGCTAGCTAAGTATGCCACTCCGACGAACCTCCGAAGCTCAACTCCTCGCAGCTGGCTCGCAGCTTGAGAAGCAAGCGTGGCTGGCTAAGTATGCCACTCCAGCGAATCTTCGCAGCTCGACTCCCGCAGCCAGGCACCGCGGATCGGATCGGTACAATCTTGAGAGACCGGTTCGGCATGGTGCCGAAAAGGAGGGCAATCGGCTATTCCAAGCCGTACCGCAACGAGTACGATTTGATCCCACTACCACCCAAATATCGGCTCCCTGAATTCTCCAAGTTTAGTGGGTCAGATGGCTCCAGTTCAATCGAGCATGTGAGCCGATATTTGGCGCAGCTGGGCACGATCTCAGCATCAGATGAACTACGTGTGAGGTTCTTCGCACAGTCCCTCACAGGATCGGCTTTCGGGTGGTACACATCGCTGCCACCAGACTCAATCCGGACTTGGAAGCAGTTGGAGGAACAGTTCCACATGCAGTATCACTCAGAGGCTTCCGAGGCTGGCATTGCCGATCTAGCACAAGTACGACGAAGCGCGGAGAAACAGTGCCGGAATACATCCAACGCTTCAGGACCGTTAAGAACCGATGCTATTCGGCTCGTTTGACCGAAAAAGAAGCAAGCCGAGTTGGCGGTGGTGGGTCTCGCCTCACCGATCAAGGATATGGCTTCCCAGCGGACTACCCTTCACCGGCGCATATGGTTCAGAAAGCTGTCATTATATGAACAGCGCCACCCGCAGTTGTACCAGGATAAATTCAAGCGTGCGGTAGTCCCGGTTGAGGCGGATGAAGATGAAGGCTCGCGGGAGATCAAGAGGTAGCAGTGGCTGAATGGACTCGGGGGGCAAGCCCCGTGTCCTGCAAATGGGTTAAGCCACAAGGTCCTCCAAGAGGGTTTGACTTCGACGGGACCAAAGCTGAGCAAATTTTCGACCTCTTACTTAAGGAGAAGCAGCTAAAGGTAACCGAAGGCCACAAAATCCCCGCGGCACAGGAGCTGAACGGAAAGCCATACTGCAAGTGGCATAACACGTTCACCCATACCACCAACGACTGCAGGGTGTGGCGTCAGCAGATCCAAATGGCGATAGAACAAGGGCGTCTAATTTTCAGCCAGTACGCCATGAAAGTCGACACACACCCTTTCCCCGCCGTTAACACGGTGGAGTGCACTTACCCTGGGAGGTGCCAGCCAGGTTTCTCGTTCAGCATCAACATGGTAGGACCTGGGCACCACTCTGGTAAGGACAGAGACGAGGGCAGCCGCTCTCATAACAAGGACAAAGAGGAAGCCGTTCCACGCGATCGGCTCCGGCACGATGGCAAGCGCTACATCACAGAGGGAGAAGTGAAGAATGTACGATATCAGCGACCTCTCTCTGATCACCTCCTCAACAAATACGTGAGTCAATACGACCAACGCCGACGATACGACGACGATGACGAAGAAGATCGTCTGGCTAGCAGGGACGCCAGGAGACATCGTCGGCATGATCGCGACGAGGAGAGATATGAGCGCGATGCCAAGGAAAAGTCAAGAGAGCAAGACGACGTGGATAGGCACTGGGACTGTCCCTTCTTCAGACACTGCTGGGATTCAGGAATGAGCCGATTGCCTACAATCGGCAACTGCCCAGAATGTAGACAGAAGAAGAAGGGTGCAGGGGACGTGTCAGTATTCAAACGTCTAGGGCCTCTCCCATTTCGGGACAAGCACGCTGAGTCCTCTCGGGTGGAAGATCTCGAGGAGTTAGAAGACGACGATGAAGAAGAAGAAGATAAGTACCACCGGCCAAGGTGGTGCCCTGATGGACTCAGCCGTTCCCAAAAGCGTAGGGTTCAGCGACTACGTGGTTTGGAGTAAGCCGAAAGGTTATACCTACACACGTTAAGGAAGGCGCGGCCTGATCTGGCCGCGAAAATTCAGCGAACTCTGGACGAAGAAGGTCGACCACAAAAGAAAGAGTGGCGCCCCAAACAAAGGAAAGCCGATGATGAGACATCGGCTGGCACAAACATGGTGTTCGTCTTTCCAGCGGAGTTTTGTGCTCCAGGATTAGACGAAGCACCTGTGGCACAACTGGACTGCGGCCCACGGCCAATTATCTTTGAGAAGCCACGAGAAAGGAGCTACAGACACCTGAAGGCCATGTACTTACGAGGTTATATCAATGGGCAGCCTGTCAACAAGATGCTGGTGGACACCGGAGCGGCAGTCAACATTATGCCATACTCCATGCTACGTCGGTTGGGATGCTCTAGCTCGGATCTGATCAAGACCAACGTTACACCGAGCGATTTCAATGGCCAAGCATCCGAAGCACAAGGTGTTCCGAACGTGGATCCGACCGTAGGAAGAAAAACCATCCCTACGATGTTCTTTATTGTCGATAGCAAGAGCACCTATGCTGTCCCGCTAGGGAGAGATTGGATCCACGCCAACCGTTGCATTCCATCCACGATGCACCAATGTTTAATACAATCGGATGGAGATGAAGTAGAGGTCGTCCACGCGGATGACTCAGCCGAGATTTCAACGGCCGGCATGAACGTTTGGGTGACGACGAGGCCAAGAGCCACTCTCGGCATCACTTTGGACGACTGCGAGCACATCGACGTGACAAAAGACGGGGTGAGGCTGGTCTTATCCACCGGCCTGACCGTGTAACAAGAGCAAAATCTATGGACGTACGTGGCAAGGCCGATCCTTGTGATCGGCCCCAAAAAATAAAAGGGGATAATCTTGTCTCAAGCATGTCACGTAGGTATAGTAAAGCAAGACCAAGATGTAAACCTTCATTGAGCAATACAATGGGGGCCGATTCCAGCAATCGGCCCATATTATCCTTACCATACTAGGGTATGGGTTTACATCGGCTGATGAGCTGGAAGAAGTCAACATTGGTCCTGACGGAGCCGATGTTCAAGAACACTGCCTTGGTTAAATACAGAGTCGATATCTGCAGTTACCTGACAGATTCGGCTCGGGGGGCACCTAATTAGATAAACATGTGCGATACATGTGCAGTGAAATATTGGGGGCCGATAGAAAAATCGGCCAGTAAAAAAAAAATCATAATGTACAGCCGATACACAGACATCGACTTTAGAACTAAGAAACAAAGCCGATGCACAGCCATCAACTCTAGTACAAATTACACAGGGAGACTCTACTGAAGGAACATTTCGAGGGCATGGAGGGCATCAGCACGAACACGATCCACCTCCGCGATCTCGGCCTCATCATCTTCGTCTTCGCCTGCTACCAGCTGCGTGTTCAAGGCAACAAGAAAACGTCAGGAGACAGCAAGGGAGTAAGGTAGAGCTAAATGAAAGGATCATACCTCTCCTGAGACCAGAGGAATAGCCGATGAAGAGGTGATCGGCTCTGGTGTTTCTGCTGTCGGTCCGGCCAAGTTGGCCACCTTCTCAACTACACTCGTAGAAGTTGCTAGGTCCAGAGTGGCGGATGGCATGGGTACCTCCTCGACTTCCCCATTGGAGGTGTCATCAGTCTGCAAAGGGAGAGGTTAGCCGATGAGAACGAGAAGGGGTCAACATGCAAAATGAGCCGAGGAGAGGATGAAGTTACGTTTGATATCTCCTGGTTTAATGGAGAGGCTTGCGGTTCCTTGCGATCTCTCTTGATGCATCGGCTCTCTGTGCGTAGGCTGCCCTGCCCCGCTTTGATGAGAGTTTGGGAAACGGCAGGTTCAGGGGCTGACCTTTTCTTGGAAGCCGACGGTGGCAAGTCTGGCTGGCTCTGCGTGGTGGTTGTCTCAGAATTGCCCCAGCTCGGGTCCCTTCGACTGGACTGTGTGTCCTCACTAGAGTTTTCTTCAGTGGAGGTTTGTAGAAGAAATACAAGTATGCTGCAGAAACCGAGAAGAATGAATGAAATCAGCCAAAGCCTGGGTGAAACTTACGTGCGAGCCTTCTGGAGCTGGAGTAGGGCTTTGGCGCTTCAGAGTCTTCCGAGCAGCTACTTTCCTCACTGCTGTCCTCGCCTTGACTGAGACTCGGGGGGTAGCTGACCTAGTAGACACTCTGCCTTTTGAAGCCGATTTGGGTGTCATCGGCTGGCTCTGCATCACAACCTTCTTCAAAGGTGGTGAGTTTTTGCGAAGAGGACCACGGAGCTGCCGGGAGGAATGCGAAAGGGGAGCCGTCATCATCTACAGGGTCTGGACCGTCCTGTTGCTGCAAGGAGATGAAGGGAAATCATCGGCAAAACTATCTAACCTGAAGGAGACTGGATTTTCAAAACAGCCGATGAGCAGCCATCGGCTTTAGAGTTGCAAAGTATTATGGTCAGATATTAAATGACAGTCTGAATTTGAGGAGTGCTTGGATGACTGTCTAAAATTGGTATTTGAGTCTGGCCTCATGGGTGTTTGAGGGGAAGAGTCCGATACGTTGCTATCGGTTCTTGGTGCGGCAAATGGAAGACTTGAGATTGGATAAATGGAGAGTCAAATTGGAAGAACAGTTCTTATTGATTCAAAGGAACGACTTTACAAGAAAGAACCGATGGCTCTCAAAAGGATCATCCGATGCCTAATGTACTACTACTACTAGTCCTATGCTACTAGTCCTAGTCTAAGGGCCGTTACTGCCCTCGTCGGTGCTGTCGGCGCTGCTGCCGGCGGGCTCCTCGTCGCTGCTGCCGTAGCCTTCGGCAGGGACCCCGTACTCCTCGTCATCGTCGTCGTCGTCATCATCATCCGACCCGGCGCGGAAGCGCTTCATCGGCGGGTACTCATCGGAGGAGGTGTCCTCCTCCGCTTCCTCATCCTCCTCATCGGAAGAGATGTCCTCGCCCCAGAGAGCATCATCGTCACCCTCCTCCTCCGAATCCCCATCAATGAGGAAATGGAGGTTGTCTTCCCCATCGGTCAGGGATTCATCATCCTCTGACCAGACGGAGAAGTCCTAGTCTGCCTCGTCCCATCGCTCCGGGGCGCGTATGTCCTCCGGCGTCGGCTCGCGGGAGGAGGAAGACCGGAAGGAAAGGCCGGAGGAGGAAGAGGAGGAGGAGTCCATGGTGGAAGAAGGGTTTTCGAGTACTACAGAGGAACAGAGGATGAGGAGGGGATGAAGAAGCAAACTGCTCGATGCGGTTAAATAAAGGGGATATAGTGGAGATTCAATGCCACAGCAGTTTCCGAGGAAGTGGTGCCCAAAGAGAAAAAAATCCCTGAAAATTTGCCAGGTCACGCGGAGAAGTTGAGAAGGCAAGTCATCATGATGAAGGGTACTCGCGACGGTTCTGCTCTGCCACGACATGACCCGACGAAGAAAAAGCAGAGTGATTTTGGAATTAACATTTCCAAAACCAGGGGGGAATGTGTTATCACCAGAATTTGACCGGATCAAAGGTGGGCCGCGATTAAGATGGGCTTGAAGAATATACACGGAAGATATACATGAATCGGCCTTGTATACAAAGTTTGGGCTAGTTGCCCGTGTATCTGTAAATATAGTAGGATACGTGTCGGTTAGATAGAATTTGGCTCGTGCACGGTTGGGATTATTCCCACGTTAGAAAGTCTACGGACTATAAATATGTATCTAGGGTTATTGAGAAATACAACAATCACGTTCATCACAAACCAATCTAGGCGCATCGCCAACCCCTTGTTTCGAGGGTTTCTTCCGATTAAGCATCATGCTGCCTAGATTGCATCTTGCGATCTAGGCAGTATATGTTTATTCGTTGTTCGTGTGTTGCTCGTGTTGAAGCCTTGTTGATGGCGAGCAACGTAGTTATCATAGATGTGTTAGGGTTAGCATTGTTTCATCGTGTCACATGCTTTCGTCCATGCAACCCTTAGACGTCTAGCCGCCCTTACACCTATCTTAGGTGTAAGGGCAGCACCTCGCTTGATCATTGTTTAGTAGATCCGATCCGTTATGATTGCTCCTTGTTCTTCAAGGATTAGTTTAATATCTGCATAGTTAGGCCTTGCAAACGGGTTGAAGGATCCGAAGTAGCACGTAGGGTGTAGTTTGCTAGCCCTAGATAAGATGTTCCGGGGATCAACTTCATGTTGGTTTTTAGGCCTTGTCTAGGGTTGGTTTATTATCACCGTGCGTGGCTGCCGGGCTCAATCACGCGT
>NC_061508.1:110277320-110371476 GCF_022539505.1 Lolium rigidum | reverse complement strand
CGCATCACACCTTCCTCTTGGGGTTCCCAACGGACGTGTCAACTACACGCATCAAGCAAATTTCTGGCGCCGTTGCCGGGGAACGAAGAAAAGTTACACCACAAAGATTTCCATCTCCCACGTCAACCGCAAGCAAATTTCTGGCGCCGTTGCCGGGGAGATCAAGACACGCTGCAAGGGGAGTCTCCCACTTCCAATCTCTTTACTTTGTTTTTGTCTTGCTTTACTTTACTTTATTTACTGCTTTGTTTGCTCTTATATCAAAAACACACAAAAAATTAGTTGCTAGTTTTACTTTATTTAATGTCTTGTTCTC
This sequence comes from Lolium rigidum, assembly GCF_022539505.1. Classification (NCBI taxonomy): domain Eukaryota; kingdom Viridiplantae; phylum Streptophyta; class Magnoliopsida; order Poales; family Poaceae; genus Lolium; species Lolium rigidum. The sequence goes on along the minus strand of NC_061508.1, from coordinate 110,371,160 downwards.
TATATCGAAAACACACAAAAAATTAGTTACTTGCATTTACTTTAGGCCATCACTAGGAATCGGAAGCCGATCTTTCGTGTTTCATCGGATTCCTATTCTGCCGTACGATGGAGTCTACATGCAACGTCCGATCCATAGCTCCAGAATATCTTCAAACCGTAGTAGTAGTAGTAGTAGTTAGTTTCCTTAGTAATAACTAATTGCAAGGATCACGCCTAATCCCACAGTTTCCGGAGTCTGTTACAACTTGCAACATCGGTGATTGATAGATAGAATGTACGTATCATGCATCGTGTTGGTAAATTCCAAATATTCCAGAGTTACAAAATTTTCCAAAACTGTTTGCCTTCAGAATTATTTCGGATTTTTAGGACACTAACTACAGTAGTTTGCTTCCATAGTAGAAATTTTATTTGCATTGCTGCACAAATTTGCTTCGGGTGAAATTAAATTTCTTCCATATGGAAGAAATATATTTGTAATGTGAAATTGCGTTATGTAGAAAAATTGTGTTTTCGTTCACCATTGCTTCCGCTGTGAATGAATTCGCTACAATGTAATGAAAATCTTTGTTTCCATAGACTAGAGAAATGCTTCCAACGATATATATAGGGATTTCTTTCCATCATCAAGATGGATGCTTCAAGGTGAATAATTGTTTACACTGATTAGAGAAATGCTTCCAACAAATAATAGTATACTATTATTAATCCCCGCATTTTTTTCTTAATGCTTCCAATAAAATAAACCAATATTTCCGTCAAAAATAATTATATTATAATGCTTCCAATGAAATAGAGAATACATAGCTTCCAATTAAAATAAAATTTGCTCCCGTGTAACAGACAATTTACTTCCTTGCATGCATATGTGCTTCCTTTGCTCTCACGTTTGGCCTTCATCGATCCTGCTGCTGGCTTCCTTCTTGCTTCCGTGCAGCCTGGAGCCATAGACAGCACAACCTTTAGGTTTCTCTTGCTCCTAATAGTCGCTGCACTAAGAGGATTCATCAAAGACGAGAACTTTTGCTCCACATGCCGGACGACGGGACGAGCCTGATGCCCTGATGTCAGGAAAACATCGGAGGATGCCGGGATGGGAGAGGTTCTACGAGAGAAACCTCTGCGGCACATATACCGCCATGATCGTCTATGAAAAGATCTGCTGTGCGTTAGATCCTCGTCTCTTCCAACAATTTTCTGCGGAGAAACAAATGGCAGAATTAATGAAGTATATGGGGAAACCAACAGAAGCGTACATGAGAAAATAAGGAAGCATGTCAATTATGTGATTACCTCAACGCTGATAGCTTTCCATAATCGTCGGAGAATCCATGGTGAATTGCTTCCTAAAAGTGCAATGGCTAGAGCGCATCGTGCAACCAGGCTAAACCACATGCGACTTGCCTGCCGAAGCCTGCTCCTTTCGACCCGGCCAAGCTGCCGCGGATCCTACTTCGCCGGAATCCCATGGCAGGATGGCATGTGAGATGACGCAGATGTCGACGGGAGGGTGTGGCGCGGCTGAGAGACCTGAGGAACCGTGGAAGAGAATAATCACGGCAGCGGGGCGATAGCAGATGGTGTCAAAGCTGGGGCTCGATCTGGGGGAGCCTCATGGTGCGTAATTTTTGGGATTTAATGTGCAGGTTTAATGGACCTAACTTTTTTTTGTGGGAGAGATAGGAATCCCGGCCCTGTGATGGATCGAGATGGACGGCGATGCATTGGTCCGATAATTTGCCTGCCATCGGCCTACGATAGATAGTGTTTACCTTTACTTTATTTACCTTTTGTTTATTTCATCATGTTTCCTCCTAAGTTCACTCTGAAAGACATACCGGTAGGACGAGGGTCTATAATTGGAAGAGATAATATAGAAGATTTTTTCACAGGAATGATGTTTTGGCACATGGGAGCATATGCTCCCTTTATTTTGAAATGCATGTTACATACATTTTGAAATTTCAAAAAATTAAAACGAAAAATCTGAACGTACATCTTCACGTGCTACGCGCTCATACAATTGTTTCATGAAAATCCGAGTTATCGTGTGACGTGTGAAAAAAGACAAAATTCAATGCTGAAAATAAGGCTTTTCAGTAGATAAATTTTCTCTTTTTTACACAGACCACAAAACATATTGGTTCCTCGCGAAACTTGACGAACGTACGTATATTGTGGAGATGTACATGTAGAATTTTTTGTTAAAATTTTTCGATATTTCGAAATATAATTTTTTGATAGAGGGAGCATATGCACCCGGGAGCCGAATTGAATTTCCGATTTTTTCACTCATGTTAGTACATCTGAAGATTTTGAAGATAGACACTTGGTAGAACTTGCTCCTACTTATGAAATTGCTGTTGCTTCTTTAGTACACATGTTGGAAAATAAATTTGTTAATCTCAATCCTATAATCCAACACATGTTTCTCACACTCGGTAATATGGAAGAAGGAGAAAAGAAAGATTTTGTTTTAGAAACCCTTCTTAAAGAATTTGGTGGTGTAGCAAGAGAGGCTAGAAAGGTCTTTATTAAATATAAGATGCTTGGCTCTTATACCAACTTTGCTAGTACCCTTGAAAAGATGGACATGGAGAAAATAAGGTACACTAATAATGTTAATGATGGTGGGGAGATTAAGACAACAATATCTTGTAAGCTCCTAGGAATGAATGACGCTCTAGAAAATAACTATGGTTGGCTTGTTCCTGAAAATTTGTTTGACGAGGATAGCAAGCCTAAGAATAATGAAAAGGGAGCCTCTGAAACTCACATAGATAAGATAAAATGCATAGTTGAGAAAACTCCAAACCCCTATGTTGATGCTTCACCTCTTGATAATACTTGATACACACTTTCTGCGCCTAGCTGAAAGACGTTAAAGAAAAGCGCTTATGGGAGACAACCCATTATTTTACTTCTACACTTTGTTTTATATTTGAGTCTTGGAAGTTGTTACTACTGTAGCAACCTCTCCTTATCTTTATTTTATTGCATTTTTGTGCCAAGTAAAGTCTTTGATAGCAAAGTCAATACTAGATTTGGATTACTGCGCAGGAACAGATTTCTTGCTGTAACGAATTTGAGCAGTAGTCTCTGTAGGAAATTTAAAAAAATCTGCCAATTTACGTGCGTGATCCTAAGATATGTACGCAGCTTTCATTCAATTTGGGCATTTTCATCTGAGCAAGTCTGGTGCCTCTTTAAAATTCGTCTTTACGGACTGTTCTGTTTTGACAGATTCTGCCTTTTATTTCGCATTGCTTGTTTTGCTATGTTTGATGGATTTCTTTGTTCCATTAACTTTCAGTAGCTTTGTGCAATGTCCATAAGTGTTAAGAATGATTATGTCACCTCTGCATATATGAATTATGCACTCACCCTCTAATGAGTTTGTTTCGAGTTTGCTGTGGAGGAAGTTTTCAAGGGTCAAGAGAGGGGGATGATACAATATGATCAAGAAGAGTGAAAAATCAAAGCTTGGGGATGCCCCCGTGGTTCATCCCTGCATATTTTAAGAAGACTCAAGCGTCAAAGCTTGGGGATGCCCAAGGCATCCCTTCTTCATCGACAACTTATCGAGTTCCTCTAGTGAAACTATATTTTTATTCCGTCACATCTTATGTGCTTTACTTGGAGCGTCTGTTTGTTTTTGTTTTTGTTTGAATAAATCGGATCCTAGCATTCTTTTTTTGGGAGAGAGACACGCTCCGCTGTTTCGTATGAACACATATGTTCTTAGCTTTATCTTTAAAGTTCATTGCGAAAGTTGGACTATTTCATTCATTGTTATATGGTTGGAAACGGAAAATGCCGCATGTGGTAAATGGTTTAATGTCTTGAATAATGTGATACTTGGCAATTGTTGTGCTCATATATATCATGTTTAAGCTCTTGCATCATGTACCTTGTACTCATTAATGAATAACTACATAGAGCTTGTTAAAATTTGGTTTGCATGATTGATCTCTAGAGTCTAGATATTTTCTCGGTTAAGGTGTTTGAACAACAAGGAGACAATGTAAAGTCTTATAATAGTTACAATATGTTCATATGTGAGCTTTGCTGCACCTTTTATACTTGAGTTTGCTTCAAACAACCTTGCTAGCCTAGCCTTGTATTGAGAGGAATTCTTCTCGTGCATCCAAATCCTTGACCCAAATACTATGCCATTTGTGTCCACCATACCTACCTACTACATGGTATTTCTCCGCCATTCCAAAGTAAATTACTTGAGTGCTACCTTTAAAATTCTATTCTTTGTCTTTTCAATATATAGCTCATGGGACAAATAGCCTTAAAAACTGTTGTGGTGAAGAATATGTAGCTATGTATCTTATTTCTTAATAAGTTGCTTGTTGAGCGGTAACCATGTTTCTGGGGACGCCATCAACTTTTACCTTTGTTGAATATCTTGTGAGTTGCTATGCATGTTCGTCTTGTCTGAAGTAAGGACGATTTTCATGATCAAATGGTTTGAGTATGCATACTGTTAGAGAAGAACATTGGGCCGCTAACTAAAGCCATGATTCATGTGGAAGTTTCAGTTTGGACAATCAATCCTCAATCTCTTATGAGAATATTAACTGTTGTTGAATGCTTATGCATTAAAGAGGAGTCCATTATCTGTTGTCTATGTTGTCCCGGTATGGATGTCTAAGTTGAGAATAATCAAAAGCGAGAAATCCAATGCGAAGTTTCTCCTTAGACCTTTGTACAGACGGCATAGAGGTACCCCTTTGTGACACTTGGTTGAAACATATGCTATGCAATGATAATCCGTGTTAATCCAAGCTAATTAGGACAAGGTGCGAGCACTATTGGTATACTATGCATGAGGCTTGCAACTTATAATATGTCTTATACATAACACATATGCTTTATTACTACCGTTGACAAAATTGTTTCTTGTTTTCAAAATGAAAAGCTCTAGCACAAATATAGTAATCCATGCTTCCCTCTGCGAAGGGCCTATCTTCTACTTTATTGTTGAGTCAGTTTGCCTATTCTTTCTATCCCAGAAGCAAACGCTTGTGTCAACTGTGTGCATTGATTCTTACATGTTTACATATTGCACTTGTTATATTACTTTGTGTTGACAATTATCCATGAGATATACATGTTGAAGTTGAAAGCAACCGCTGAAACTTATATCTTCCTTTGTGTTGCTTCAATGCCTTTACTTTGAATTTATTTCTTTATGAGTAACTCTTATGCAAGTCTTATTGATGCTTGTCTTGAAAGTATTATTCATGAAAAGTCTTTGCTATATGATTCATTTGTTTACAAATTATCGTCATCATTGCTTCGAATCGTTGCATTCATCTCATATGCTTACAATAGTATGATCAGGATTATGATAGCATGTCACTTCAGAAATTATCTTTGTTATCGTTTACCTACTCGAGGGCGAGTAGGAACTAAGCTTGGGGATGCTTGATACGTCCCAAACGTATCTATAATTTCTTATGTTCCATGCTACTTTTATGATGATACTCACATGTTTTATACACATTATATGTCATATTTATGCATTTTCCGGCACTAACCTATTGACGAGATGCCGAAGAGCCAGTTGTTGTTTTCTGCTCTTTTTTGGTTTCAGAAATCCTAGTAAGGAAATATTCTCGGAATTGGACGAAATCAACGCCCAGGGTCCTATTTTTGCACGAAGCTTCCAGAAGACCGGAGAGGAAACGAAGTGGGGCCACGAGGCGGTGCCACAGTAGGGCGGCGCGGCCCAGGTGCTGGCCGCGCGGCCCTAGCGTGTGGGCCCCCCGTGACTCTCCCGACTCCGCCCTTCCGCCTACTTAAAGTCTTCGTCGCGAAACCCCCAGTACCGAGAGCCACGATACGGAAAACCTTCCAGAGACGCCGCCGCCGCCAATCCCATCTCGGGGGATTCAGGAGATCACCTCCGGCACCCTGCCGGAGAGGGGAATCATCTCCCGGAGGTCTCTTCATCGCCATGATCGCCTCCGGATCGATGTGTGAGTAGTCCACCCCTGGACTATGGGTCCATAGCAGTAGCTAGATTGTTGTCTTCTCCTCATTGTGCTATCATGTTAGATCTTGTGAGCTGCCTATCATGATCAAGATCATCTATTTGTAATCCTTCATGTTGTGTTTGTTGGGATCCGATGAATATTGAATACTATGTCAAGTTGATTATCAATCTATCATATATGTTATTTATGTTCTTGCATGCTCTCCGTTGCTAGTAGAGGCTCGGCCAAGTTGATACTTGTGACTCCAAGAGGGGGTATTTATGCTCGATAGTGGGTTCATGCCTCCATTAAATCTGGGACAAGTGATGAAAGTTCTAAGGTTGTGGATGTGCTGTTGCCACTAGGGATAAAACATCGATGCTTTGTCTAAGGATATTTGTGTTGATTACATTACGCACCATACTTAATGCAATTGTCCGTTGTTTACAACTTAATATCGGAGGGGTTCGGATGATAACCTCGAAGGTGGACTTTTTAGGCATAGATGCATGCTAGATAGCGGTCTATGTACTTTGTCGTAATGCCCCGATTAGATCTCATAGTACTCATCATGATATATGTATGTGCATTGTTATGCCTTCTTTATTTGTCAATTGCCCAACCGTAATTTGTTCACCCAACATCTCGTTTATCTTATGGGAGAGACACCACTAGTGAACCGTGGACCCCGGTCCTATTCTTTACATCTGAAATACAATCTATCGCAATTGTTCTTTACTCGTTCTTCGCAAACAAACATCATCTTCCACACAATACGTTTAATCCTTTGTTTACGAGCAAGCCGGTGAGATTGACAACCTCACCGTTACGTTGGGGCAAAGTACTCGTGATTGTGTTGTGCAGGTTCCACGTTGGCGCCGGAATCCCTGGTGTTGCGCCGCACTACACTCCGCCACCAACAACCTTCAACGTGCTTCTTGACTCCTACTGGTTCGATAAACCTTGGTTTCTTACTGAGGGAAACTTGCTGCTATGCGCATCACACCTTCCTCTTGGGGTTCCCAACGGACGTGTCAACTACACGCATCAGTAAACATGTAAGAATCAATGCACACAATTGATACAAGTGTTTGCTTCTAAGATAGAAAGAAGTAGGTAAACTGACTCAACAATAAAGTAAAATAATGGCCCTTCGCAGAGGGAAGCATGGATTGCTATATTTGTGCTAGAGGTTTTATTTTGAAAACAAGAAACAATTTTGTCAACGGTAGTAATAAATCATATGTGTTATGTATAAGATATCCTATAAGTTGCAAGCCTCATGCATAGTATACCAATAGTGCTCGCACCTTGTCCTAATTAGCTTGGATTAACATGGATTATCATTGCATAGCATATGTTTCAACCAAGTGTCACAAAGGGGTACCTCTATGCCGCCTGTACAAAGGTCTAAGGAGAAAGCTCGCATTGGATTTCTCGCTTTTGATTATTCTCAACTTAGACATCCATACCGGGACAACATAGACAACAGATAATGGACTCCTCTTTAATGAATAAGCATTCAACAACAGATAATATTCTCATAAGAGATTGAGGATTAGTTGTCCAAACTGAAACTTCCACCATGAATCATGGCTTTAGTTAGCGGCCCAATGTTCTTCTCTAACAATATGCATACTCAAACCATTTGATCATGAAAATCGCCCTTACTTCAGACAAGACGAACATGCATAGCAACTCACATGATATTCAACAAAGGTGTAATAGTTGATGGCGTCCCCAGAAACATGGTTACCGCTCAACAAGCAACTTATTAAGAAATAAGACACATAAGTACATATTCTTCACCACAATAGTTTTTAAGGCTATTTGTCCCATGACCTATATATTGCAAAGGCAAAGAATAGAAATTTTAAAGGTAGCACTCAAGTAATTTACTTTGGAATGGCGGAGCAATACCATGTAGTAGGTAGGTATGGTGGACACAAATGGCATGGTTATTGGCTCGAGGATTTGGATGCACGAGAAGAATTCCTCTCAATACAAGGCTAGGCTAGCAAGGTTGTTTGAAGCAAACTCAAGTATAAAAGGTGCAGCAAAGCTCACATATGAACATATTGTAACTATTATAAGACTTTATATTGTCTCCTTGTTCTTCAAACACCTTAACCAAAAAATATCTAGACTCTAGAGATCAATCATGCAAACCAAATTTTAACAAGCTCTATGTAGTTATTCATTAATGAGTACAAGGTACATGATGCAAGAGCTTAAACATGATCTATATGAGCACAAAAATTGCCAAGTATCACATTATTCAAGACATTAAACCATTTACCACATGCGGCATTTTCCGTTTCCAACCATATAACAATGAATGAAATAGTCCAACTTTCGCAATGAACATTAAAGATAAAGCTAAGAACATATGTGTTCATACAAAACAGCGGAGCTTGTCTCTCTCCCAAAAAAAGAATGCTAGGATCCGATTTTATTCAAACAAAAACAAAAACAAAAACAAACAAACGCTCCAAGTAAAGCACATAAGATGTGATGGAATAAAAATATAGTTTCACTAGAGGTGACCTGATAAGTTGTCGATGAAGAAGGGATGCCTTGGGCATCCCCAAGCTTAGATGCTTGAGTCTTCTTAAAATATGCAGGGATGAACCACGGGGGCATCCCCAAGCTTTGACTTTTCACTCTTCTTGATCATATTGTATCATCCTCCTCTCTTGACCCTTGAAAACTTCCTCCACACCAAACTCGAAACAAACTCATTAGAGGGTCAGTGCATATATCATATATTCAGAGGTGACATAATCATTCTTAACACTTCTGGACATTACACAAAGCTACTGAAAGTTAATGGAACAAAGAAATCCATCAAACATAGCAAAACAGGCAATGCGAAATCTTCAAAATCTTCGTTGTAGGAGCAAGTTCATAAGTAGGAGCAAGTTCATAAGTAGGAGCAAGTTCTACCAAGTGTGTACTAAAGAAGCAACAGCAATTTCAAAATCTTCAAAATCTTTAGTTTCCAACATGTGTACTAAAGAAGCAACAACAATTTCATAAGTAGGAGCAAGTTCTACCAAGTGTCTATCTTCAAAATCTTCAGATGTACTAACATGAGTGAAAAAATCTTCTATATTATCTCTTTCAATTATAGACCCTCGTCCTACCGGTATGTCTTTCAGAGTGAACTTAGGAGGAAACATGATGAAATAAACAAAAGGTAAATAAAGTAAATGCAAGTAACTAATTTTTTTGTGTTTTTGATATAGAGAACAAGACAGTAAATAAAGTAAAACTAGCAACTAATTTTATTGTGTTTTTGATATAAGAGCAAACAAAGCAGTAAATAAAATAAAACAAAGCAAGACAAAAACAAAGTAAAGAGACTGGATGTGGGAGACTCCCCTTGCAGCGTGTCTTGATCTCCCCGGCAACGGCGCCAGAAATTTGCTTGATGCGTGTAGTTGACACGTCCGTTGGGAACCCCAAGAGGAAGGTGTGATGCGCATAGCAGCAAGTTTCCCTCAGTAAGAAACCAAGGTTTATCGAACCAGTAGGAGTCAAGAAGCACGTTGAAGGTTGTTGGTGGCGGAGTGTAGTGCGGCGCAACACCAGGGATTCCGGCGCCAACGTGGAACCTGCACAACACAATCACAGTACTTTGCCCCAACGTAACAGTGAGGTTGTCAATCTCACCGGCTTGCTGTAAACAAAGGATTAAACGTATTGTGTGGAAGATGATGATTGTTTGCGAAGAACAAGTAAAGAACAATTGCAGTAGATTGTATTTCAGATGTAAAGAATAGGACCGGGGTCCACAGTTCACTAGTGGTGTCTCTCCCATAAGATAAACATATGTTGGGTGGACAAATTACAGTTGGGCAATTGACAAATAAAGAAGGCATAACAATGCACATACATATATCATGATGAGTACTATGAGATTCAATCAGTGGCATTACGACAAAGTACACAGTACCGCTATCCAGCGCATGCATCTATGCCTAAAAAGTCCACCTTCAGGTTATCATTCGAACCCCTTCCAGTATTAAGTTGCAAACAGACAATTGCATTAAGTATGGTGCGTAATGTAATCAACACAAATATCCTTAGACAAAGCATCGATGTTTTATCCCTAGTGGCAACAGCACATCCACAACCTTAGAACTTTCTGTCACTCGTCCTGCATTTAATGGAGGCATGAACCCACTATCGAGCATAAATACCCCCTCTTGGAGTCACAAGTATCAACTTGGCCAGAGCCTCTACTAGCAACGGAGAGCATGCAAGAACATAAATAACATATATGATAGATTGATAATCAACTTGACATAGTATTCAATATTCATCGGATCCCAACAAACACAACATGAAGGATTACAAATAGATGATCTTGATCATGATAGGCAGCTGACAAGATCTAACATGATAGCACAATGAGGAGAAGACAACCATCTAGCTACTGCTATGGACCCATAGTCCAGGGGTGGACTACTCACACATCGATCCGGAGGCGATCATGGTGATGAAGAGACCTCCGGGAGATGATTCCCCTCTCCGGCAGGGTGCCGGAGGCGATCTCCTGAATCCCCCGAGATGGGATTGGTGGCGGCGGCGTCTCTGTAAGGTTTTCCGTATCGTGGCTCTCGCATACTGGGGGTTTCGTGACGAAGACTTTAAGTAGGCGGAAGGGCAGGTCAGGAGGCGCCACGGGGGCCCCACACAACAGGGCCGCCCGGCCAGGGCCCAGGCCGCGCCGCCCTGGTGTGTCGCCACCTCGTGGCCCCACTTCGTTTCCTCTTCGGACTTCTGGAAGCTTCGTGCAAAAATAGGACCCTGGGCGTTGATTTCGTCCAATTCCGAGAATATTTCCTTACTAGGATTTCTGAAACCAAAAACAATAGAAAACAGCAACTGGCTCTTCGGCATCTCGTCAATAGGTTAGTGCCGGAAAATGCATAATAATGACATATAATGTGTATAAAACATGTGAGTATCATCATAAAAGTATCATGGAACATACCAATTGACGAAACTCCAGAAAGACTCCAGGGGCGCCGCCACCATCGCGAAACTCCAATTCGGGGGACAGAAGTCTCTGTTCCGGCACCCTGCCGGGACGGGGAAGTGCCCCCGGAAGCATCTCCATCGACGCCACCGCCTTCATCATGCTCCGTTAGTAGTTCCCCCATGGACTACGGGTTCTAGCTGTAGCTAGTTGGTACTCTCTCCCCCATGTACTTCAATACAATGATCTCATGAGCTGCCTCACATGATTGAGATTCATCTGATGTAATCGGTGTTGTGTTTGTTGGGATCCGATGGATTGTTACATTATGATTAGTCTATCTATAAAGTTTATGAAGTTATTGTTACTGCAATCTTGTTGTGTTTAATGCTTGTCACTAGGGCCCGAGTGGCATGATCTTAGATTTAAGCTCTATACTTATTGCTTAGATTGTATCTACAAGTTGTTTGCACATGTCTATGTCCGGAACCCGAGGCCCCAGAGTGTGTTGCGGTCAGAAACCCACCGGCGAGCAGCGACGGGCAACACAGTAGAGCCGGGAGGCTCCCAGGACAGCGGCTGGCCCTGGTCCCTCCGAGCGACGGCCCGCAAAGACTCCGGCACGCACGTCCGATGCTGGTGCAAGGGCGTGCCACCTGACCTATACCTGGTCAGGAAGGTGTTAGAATTGCCTCGCTTAGTTTCCTGCATGGCATACACGTAAACATTAAATACGAGCCTCGATCGGCTCTCAGGTTGTCCTGTGAATCGGCTCAAGGAGCCGATCCACCCATGATCCGTACGAGGTGTACGGTCAGATGGTGGTCCTGCTTGATCAAAATAAAGCTAAAACAACCTACTACGATTTAGGGTTTTCACCACATAATCGGAACATCCTATGCGTGATTGAGCCTGGCGGCCACGCACGGTGATCGTAAACCGACCCTAGACAAGGCCTAAAAACCAACATGAAGTTGATCCCCGGAACATCTTGCTTAGGGCTAGCAAACTACACCCTACGCGCCACTGGATCCTTCAACCCGTTTGTAAGTCCTAACTATGCAGATATTAAACTAATCCTTGAAGAACAAGGAGCAATCATAACGGATCGGATCTACTAAATAATGATCAAGCGGGGTGCCGCCCTTACACCCAAGATAGGTGTAAGGGCGGCTAGACTTCTAAGGGTTGCACGGACGAAAGCATATGATACGATGAAACAATGCTAACCCTAACACATCTATGATAACTACGTTGCTCGCCATCAACAAGGCTTCAGCACGAGCAACGCATGAACGACGAATAAACACGTACTGCCTAGATCGCAAGATGCGATCTAGGCAGCATGATGATTACCCGGAAGAAACCCTGGAGACAAGGGAGTTGGCGATGCGCCTAGATTGGTTTGTGGTGAACGTGATTGTTGTTTATTTCATAAACCCTAGATACATATTTATAGTCCGTAGACTTTCTAACGTGGGAATAATCCCAACCGTGCACGGGGATATTTTATGATTTGCCACACTTTTCTTGAAAGTGTCTATTATTTGCCACATGACCACCATCTGTCAGTGACACATAAAATGGCAAATGATAGAAGTGCAAAGAAAAGTGTGGCAAATTATAAAATCCCCCCCGTGCACGAGCCAAACTCTTTCTAACCGACACGTATCCTACTATATTACAGATACACGGGCAAACTAGCCCAAACTTTGCATATAAGGCCGATTTATGTATTTCTTCCATGTATATTCTTCAAGCCCATCTCAATCGCGGCCCACCTCTGATCCGGTCAAGGTGATAACACATGCCCCCCTGGTTTTGGAAATGACAATTCCAAAATCACTCTGCTTTTTCTTCGTCGGGTCATGTCGTGGCGTCTTGCCTCCCCGACTTTATCACCAATCTAAAAAACCCTTCTTATTAATGAAGGAGTACTTTCATTTAACTTTGCCGATAGTCAAAGTCAAACACTCCCTTATTAATGAAGGAGTACTTTCATTTAACTTTGCCGATAGTCAAAGTCAAACACTCCCCGAAAGAGCCGATGGTATCGCATCAGCCTCTACGATAAAACAAAAGTAAGGCCATCCTAATTGCTCCTCCAAACGGTAACCTGCGACCTCCGTCTGAGAAAGCAAACTCAGATCCCCAAATCGCCGCCCAAGCAGCCCCACGAATCTCAGATCTCAACCGCGCCGTCCCAATTCCTCAGCGCATCAAATGGCGGAATCATCCAACGCCAACGCCATGGTCTCCGGTCTGAAGGTAATCCTCAACCGCCTCTTCGCCATTCGAATCAATGTTAGGGTTAAACAGCAAACACCTGAATTAATGCCTTATTCCGTTATCAATTTTAGGTTTCAGACATCCTGCTGCCGCACCCTTCTCTCCCAAACTCTATGTGTCTTGGCCCCCGTTCTTCTGAGAGTCCCGCTCACCTAATCTCATGCGAGGCCAATAGAATCCCCTTCGCGAACCAGAATTTAGATCTGACTTCCTGGGCCGACCGCTCGCGAGCCTGGCCTAATCCTCCCGAAGGTTGGGTGGCATGGTACAGTAGAGTGTCTAAAACACACTATGCTACCTGGGACACGATAGGGATAGCCGATGCCTTATCATTATCATTGTCTCCTCTTGAGAAGAATGAGAACATCCTGAAAACCATCGGCTACTTTTGGTCTGATGCACCGAATTGCTTCATGTTCGGCCATGGCCCCATGACACCAACTCTGGCTGGACGTGGCCATGATCACGGGCTTGGACATTGTATCCCCAAGCCCCTCTGCCTTTAAATTGCCAAAGGTCCCTTTCACCCTTTCCTCCAAAACAGAGTGCACAAGCTGGGGCGCCTACCTCAGGCGTTATATGAAAACCAAAGGCCCTGTGACAGAAAGAGAGCACACGGCTTTCTTGAACTTCTGGCTGGAGCACTTCATATTTTGTGGTCCTTCACTCGCCCCAACCAAGAATTACCTTTCCCTGGCCTATGAGCTCGCCAAAGGTACTCAACTTGGACTCGGAAAACTGCTCCTTGGAGAGGTCTATCGATCTCTTCAACTGATGTCCATCAAACTGTTCTCCCAAAGGACAGTCAAAACAGGAGGCCCCTGGTGGTTTATTCAGTTATGGGCTCAGTTGTACTTCCAAAACCAAATCCCAAACTTCCCACCTTTGACCACCTGCACCTTCCCAGATGCAAATGGGAAGGATATCCGATGCACTAGCTATGGTCAATGTAATATCCCAGGTTTAGAGGCAAGAAAAATGAGAGAACACCAAAGTGTGCATTGCATTCATGCATAGAAAATCCGGGGAATTTTCGCGCTTTCAAATAAAACTTACCACAGTAACTGAAGTTTCACTTGACTTGCTGGAATTGAAGTAGATCATCAAGTCAAGCGCTATAAACTTCACTTTGATCTTTGCTAAACCTTGTTTTGGGTAGAGATGATTTGATCTATGGATTAGATCAAATGGAATTAGATTTACAACAACACATTCTTTAAGAATCAAACCCTAACTTATTAACACTTAAAAGTTAGCAACTACCTTTGTGTGTAAATTAATTCACTTATAAATAAGTTAAACCACGGGGTCTAAAGTGCATAAAAGCCACACATTCTTATTTAAATCATAACTTATTAAATACATGGAATATCATAAAACTAAATCCATTTACATTACGAATTATAGTTCAAACTATTTGAATCAAACTAACTATGAGTATTTTGAAACTCATATGACCATGCCTTGGTGAAATCAAACCCAACTATCCAAAATTGAGGAATAACCTTCAACTTTAACTTTTTACCAATATTATAATGTAAATCCAATCAAATATGATATGATGACTCATCCACAATAATAAAACCATCCACATGATATTTAGTAGCAAATGCCACTTGGCTATCCAAAAATAAATCATATGAGAGGATAATCTCTATGCCATGTGGGATGAAAATATCTACATGACTTGCTTTCCAAGCTTTGCCACCTCATGCTCAAAGGATTGCTATGGATAAGGGCATGACAACCAAGCACCTTACTCATCAAACCAAATCAAGAGTCACCACCTATGTGTCATGATACTAGAGCTTGCCCAAGCCTATAAATAGAGCCACACCCTTCATCCATTTCATCATCTTGTAGCATGAAACAAGGAAGCACACACATAGAGTCACTCCATGCATTAGCTAGGATCAAGATGAAGAAGCTAGGAGGTGGAGGCATACCATAAGATGCAGGTTTATTCAGATTTCCTGAAGAACACGCTACAGAAGATACCAAGGTAGAATTCCTAGGCAAACAATCTATTTAGAGGATCATATCATCATCTCTTGAGTAGGACCTTAGGATATTCCAAGACATTGAGAAGTGAGAGAAGTTATAATACTAACCATAGCCATGTTCATACTAGAATATTAGAGAAGTACTAATCCTAGTTGTTCAAGTCAATATTTGATCTTAGAAGTGAGAACCCTATTTCAATAACAATACCTTAGCAAACCAATTCTATAATCATCACAACTTGGTATTAATTATAAACCCTAAGAATCTAGGATGAGTGTGATGAGAGGAATATTAAAGAGGGATTAGTGAGGAATGAGTGGATCTTGTCTAATGCATGATTATACCTTGTAGATATAAATGATAAGTTAACCCCATAGGATCACTAGATCTCATCTATCACATAAAATAATAAGTATATCACTAGTAATTAAACCCTGCCATGCCTCATGCCTATTTTATACTTCAATTAGTGAAGCATCACCAAAACTATAAACCTTTCACCTAGGAATCAGTTCACATAAAATATTAAACCCCACCTTTCCATCCTAGTAGACCAAATGAAGTAGTGTTCTATAAATTAAACCATCATTAGCAAATGCATTGCTAATTATAAACATAGGATCAATCTTAATTAGTTCAAGCTAAAGTTTACTAAAACCAGATTAGTGATTATAGAACTTTCTTAACCATCTTCTTAAACCTTAAGAACTATCATTCACATAAAATCATGAACCAATTCCATTTCCTTTACCATTTGTTAAACCCCATAATTAAATTATATGTGAATGATCACTATGGTTAAGCACTAGAAAAATAGAATGTGTTCACCATGCACATGTTCTAAATTTCAAATCAGTTAAAACATGTTTAATTCCTTAATTAACAAAGCAATTGAGATAAACCTAAAATCATTTCTATTTGAAAATTTGAATTGTGTCTCATAAGAACACAAAATAAATCAATTATACAATGGTTGTTGAAAACAAAACAATACGGTAAGTATCATTATCAAATTGTTTTGATATTCAAATAATTTAGAACCTACGAGAACAAAATATAAACAATATTTGAATTTAAATAACAAAATTCAAAACAGAAATTTAAAAGAGAAAAGAGAGGGAAAGACTTACCTTGCTTGGCAGCCGAAGCATGCCGTGCAGCCCACCAAACCAGCCCAGCAAAGGACCAAGAGCAGCCCAGCCCAAGCCAAATACCGGTTCGGTGGCTTTAAAAATCGTGCGAGAATAAAACACGTCGTCGTCCTCGTCTCCGTGCACGACAGCGCTGCAACGCCAGTAGGCCACGACCTCCTCGCCGATAAGCACGCCCCGGACGCCGTAGAAGAACTCAGAACCACGCCCAACCTCTCTCGCGTCCAAGCTTATCCGCGGACGAGGAGATCCATGCCAGTTAGAAACTTCCAGATACCGCCACCTCTTCGACCATGGCCGTCACCGTGTCGAGGCCACAGGGCTTCCCTTGGCCTATAAATAGGTGGAGAGCATCGCCGTGCACGCCTTGTTCATCTCCTCCACTCCATTTCTTCTCAGACAACCTCTATCTCGCACATTCATCCTCATCTGTTCGCCGGAGTCAAAGACGAAGCCGACGGAGGAGGTCACCCCAGCCTCCGGCGTGTGGTCCAGGAGGAGCGCCTGGACTCAAGGAGCACCCTGGAGGAGCAGAGCATCAAGGGGAGCCGTATAGCGGATCAATTTCACCGATCCCTTCTGCAGCACATCGCCGGGAAATCTCCAATCGCCGTCGTCTCCGTCGACCATCGCCGGAGCCGACCACACCTTGAGCTTCGGGGTGAGCATACGCGTCTATCGCACCTACTCTCACTTCCCGGCATCGCCTGTAGCCCTAATTCGCATGATGGCCGGAGTAGCACCGCCGCAGTACCCATCGCCGGCGACGCTCCGGTGATCCCGTCGCAAAACCATCACCACCATTCGCTTTGTCTTGTTGTACTCGTTCGATAGAGCCTAGCCGCGCATCCCGGGAGGCCGTAAATCGGCGGCGCCACCATCTGCTGACCGCCGGCGTTTAACCGCCGGTGAGGTCAAAGGTCCTGGTCAACTTTGACCGGTCCTTGCTTGCGTGGCAGCCAACGTGGAGACATGCCCCACCAGTCAGTGAGTAGAGCTAGATCTGTCTCGGTACATTTAGCATTTGTTGTTTAATTTAAAAACCAGTAAATTGCTGAAACTTTGTAAAACCATATAAAATTCATTTCAACTCAGAAAAATATGAATAATATATCAAAATACTCACAAAAATAAACTCTATTCAAATAAAATATAAAACAAAAATGTGTGTCAAAATAAAAATTAACTTATTTTAAACTTTGTTAATTATGCCTTTTCAATTTATTTAAAACACAATTTGAATTCAATAATTAGTGAAATTCCAAAATTAAATTTTAACTATTCAGTAACTAAGTAAAATGTTAAGATTAATTTTCTTTATCATAATTGCATCCACTTAATTATTAGTGGTAATTCATAAACCCCAACTAGTAATTATTTTAATTCTTAAACCCTCTAAAAAATTGCTAGCATGTTAAAATTATTAATAACTTTATTTCAAGTACTTAATCACATTAATTCTAGTACCAATTATTACTTTAAGAATTGGATCATCATTAAGAAACCCTAGTTTTATTATAAGTTAGAATCTAGATCCCATTATTTTAGGTGATCATGTCAAAATGTTTTAAACCCTAAAACCCTAGTTGCTTATCACATGTGATCATGTGAATTTCACCTTACCTAGAGAACCATATTATGTGACCCATGAATACATGCTTAGGATCCACTAGCATAAAACCAAGTCACATGAGATTATCATTTCATGTTCCTATTCTTAATTAAAACCTATATGATCCACTAATGTCACCTAGGTAGAAACCCTAACTTGTTAATTGAATTAGTACCATTGATCACCACTCTTATATACCATACCATTAAGATCAACCTCAATCATTAAACCCTAGTAGAACCATAATGATAAACCCTAGTATCAACTTTGTGTAGTAAATCACCCCACATGTTCCTATCCAACTAAACCTTACTTAGGAAATGATAAGCCACTTAGCTTAGAAACCATTAGAGATTACTTAGTGAAGCAAATGTGAAGCCATAGTAAACCCTAACTAATAGCAAAACCTTGACCATCATTCTTTGCTATGATACCATAATCAACCATAGTAATAAACTTGCCAATACTTGCTATATAGAAACCCATTCCAAGTTAAGAACCAACTAGTCCCTATTAGAAAACTAAATGAATCTAATAGTAAACCCTAGAAGTCTTAGCTCCTATTTAAAGTAGTTCTTATTCTTATTTAACCTGTTCTTCAAAAGTTATTCTTTTGAAGTACAAATGTCAATCAAACCTTAGAAGCCCTAATCCTTCTTTGAAATACCTATTATCACTTAAACAACATGTTCTTCAAAAGTTATTCTTTTGAAGTATAGTATAAGTAATCATCAACCATGTTCTGTAGAACTTAAAATTAACAATTGTTCTTTATCTATTATTCCACCATTATTTTTTATGTGTATGATTGTTATGATGTCTTATATCACTTGATTATGATGCTAATATAACCAAACCCTAATAAGAACCTTGTTTGAGAACCATTCTAAAAGTGCAACCAACCCTAAAGAAATCTTTACAAATCATACATCCTAAATCATCGAGGTTAGGTTACGCTCGGGACGATTGCATCTCATACTATGCATTATAGCATTTTTGCCGAGTTCTTTAAACATTGTCCTTACCGGACGATGATGGTATTTCAGCATTTGGAGTTCTCACGTATCGAAGCTTTTGCCTGCATAATCTTGCAGTCAAGAAAGGCAAGTTCATCGCTTGCTCATGTCATTTGATTATTTATATCAAACTATATGCAAAGTACTATACTTATCACTCATGCATTGAAAAGCAAAGTATTATTTTACAATTATGAATATGACTATGTGGTGGGCAATGGAACCATGGTATGTGTTGATATGGTGGAGGTTCCATTGCAATGGGTTATATCACCCTAGGATTAAAATACCAATGCCGTCCGGTGATTCTAGCGCCGTACAAACCGCGTTGACCATGAGATCTATAATGGCTGCGGGGAAGCCGATCGTATCTTTTCCCTTACGCACGCCAACGGATTGGTAGAGACGGTGGGGTGCTTGGAGGCACTGCCGCAATAGGTTGGGAAATCCTTTTAAATCCCCATCCATTAGTGATGTTAAGCTCTACCATCTATGAAGGATTGTCCGGAGTACACCATGAGTAAAGCCGTATTATCAGGGGAAGTCTACTGGAGGTGTACGGTTGGACAAAAGGGTGGGTTTGCAGTCGCGAAGAAGGCGGTGTGGGCTTGGATCTTTATACCTGGCCTCACACCAAAGGAAGTGTGAACGGGGGCAAGTCCCTGCGGATGGCAAAAAGGGTGAGATCTCTTGTGGGAAAAGTAACGCACCTCTGCAGAGTGTATCAAATTGTGGCTGTCACTCCTTGTTCGGGAAGGGAGCTGCGAACGCGGCAGGAAAGGAACTCCACGAAGTTCTAGTCAACCTGTGAAGACTGACGGGCATAGTTTTCAGAATAAAATAAACCTTTTGAAGAAATGTTTATGAAAACTTGCATTGGCCTATGACTTTCTGGTCTATGGCTGTAGCTAGTGCATGATACACATATTTCCTAATATGAACTTGCTGAGTACGCTCGTACTCATTCTATCTCGTTTGAACCCCCTTCTTAGATCAATGCACCGAAGGAGAAACTACCGTGGAACTCAAAGACAAAGGAGTCAACTGCAACAAGATGAAGAATTCAATCAAAGAAGTCAATGGAGTCAACTTCTGCATCAGCTAAAATGGAAACCTAGACTAGTAATAGAAGGGAACCTTTCCCTAATCCTAACACCTAAGTATCTAGATTTCTATAGCAAGCCAAGTAGCTCTTGAACTTGAGTTAGCAATAAGATAGACTATGAGTCGTTCTTCTGGAGCTTTATTTGAAGTTTTACCTCACTGTAAAGTAGGAGGTTGTGTTGATCTTGTGTAAACAGTTCGTGTGTACTTCTATAGACATACCTTGGACTCGCATATGTTTCTGTTGTACCACTCTGAGAGATGTAATATGGGTGGAACGGTGTTTCACTTGTGTTATGTCAGCGACTTGTGTACTACACCATGCGGTGGTACGCTGGGTCACCACAGTTGGTATCGAGCAAATGCTTTGACCCTAGGATTAAAACCCTTTAAAGGAGACCTATAGGTTTGGTAGTGTCTATAGGAAGTATCTTAGTTAAGCCAACTATGCTAAACCAACTATTCTTTTGACTTGAGATGGGTATTCACTTGAGAATAATCCTGACACACTTGAGTCGATCTTTCTTATCTATCTTTCTTTAGTAAAGTGAATTAGTTATCTTGCTTCATTCCAAAATAAATAGAACACCATTGAAGCTTAAGATAATGGCCGGGTGGTAGTAGACCACAGTTGGTATACAACACATGGTAGTCCAAAGAGAGGATACAACCATAAGGAAGATATCCTATTGGAAGATGTATACCAAGTTATGTTATAGTTAAGTAAGATTCATTTAAAATGTCAAATGACTGATGTTAAGTAAGGGAGATAAGATATATAAGGTAGTATATGTCTATGATGAGTCAATCATAGAAGGTAAGGAATAGTGATAGGAGTCGTATAAGTCTACTTTTCATGGTAGAGTTGGTAATCATATATGATTCACTTGAGAATCATGATGTGAGGGAGTAGAACATCATAAGTGAGTTAACAGAAGTATGATGAGGAGTAGGATTTAAGGAATAATTCGAAAGCTTAGGCCTTAAAATCCTAATAACTGTACCAAGTATGCTGGAACCATAGTTCTTAGTTTAAAGAAGGCTTATTGAGAGCATGTCACATAGAGAAATCATAGAGTTATAGGTGGTATATTCTAAACAATCATGTGTTTAGAGTAGACATGTTAGAACTAATTGTATTATAGGAAGTAGTCCTCAATAGCACATATATGGTATACTATTTTGTTAGTACTTCCAAAGAAAAGTAGGTTAACTTCAACTATCCCAGGCCATTGTGTTTCAAGTTTGTCTCATTGCAAATGTGCAATTGTGATAAATGTTGAGACAAATAGTAGAAATTAACGTATTTGTGCTAAGTATCACGACCTAAACCTATCTTATGTGGTGTTATATACTGCACATCTGAGCCTGATGTTTAGGGATGTCTTACCCAACTATTTTATTCAGGCATATAAGGATGTGTATTATAAGCACAAAGCTGGATCTTCTTGGATTTTATTGGATTTTCATTGATTGACTAGATCCATACATGAAGTTTGACTTTGATATGCAAATGCATGTTGCAATATCAATCTCTTACTTGATGTTATAGGTCTAGAGGGTAAAGGTATTCGTGCGAGGAAGTGACGAATTCTGAAGATTTTGGAAGACAAGATGAAGGTTCACTTGTAGAAGCAAGTAAAATTGTGGGAAGTAACCACAACAATCTGATGGAAGGACCAATCAAGCTCACTTTTATCTTTAATCAAGGAGTATTTCAACATGGAAGTACCATAAAAGTGAGAAAAATAGTGAATATGTAGTAGTAGAAGTGGAGCCGTATGCATTACGGAAGAAGGGAATGCAAGCGAAGTCACTTACAATACTATTTTCATAGTGTCAACAAGTGGTTTCTTGCAAAACAAACCCTGGAAGAAGGAAAATAGACAAGTGAAGTCGTAGCTGGTATGATAAGACCGCAGCTGATATAGGATAACCATGAAGAGAAGGTATGTGAAGTGAGGTATATATTAATTAAAACTATAAAAGTAGCCACAGCTGGTGGGTAGATATTGACTAGAAGCATAACATAGCCACAACTGGTATCCAATAAGCTACATCTGGTACTAGGTAGTCTGCAGCTGGTACCAGATAGCCACAGCCTGAACATTTCGTTACCTAAAAGAAAGGGGGATTCCGCAGCTAGTATTTCACAGCTGGTATCTCGTAGCTGGTAAATTTTTTAATTGGAGGATTCATAATGGATACCCACAACTGAGTGGATACACCACAAAGAATTCTTCGTGAGATTCTAGAAAAGTACGAACTACAAGTTAGACCAAGACTAAACTTCTAGCCTTGGAGTTTAATGATTAGAAGAAAGGAAGTTTGAAGATCATTAGTAAACTCCAAGGGGGAGAGGAAGGTTGAAGGAGAAGTATTAAAATATGATTTGGAGTATGATAGACGGAGAAAAAGGTCTAAACTGAGAGGAAGTCCGATCTTATTTTTATAAGGTTGTTGGGAAGTACCCATATAAAAGTACTCTCAGGAGATTGTCAGACCAGAAGCCGAGGTTTATATCTCGAAAAAGTAAGGGTTAGACCTTAACTTAAGTGGGTAATTGTAATTACTCAAAACCAAGAGAACTTAAGTAAGTATTAGAAAATGAAGTTGGATGAAGAAGATATCGGAGGACAATCAAAGCCTAAGAGAACAAAAGATCGAAGGGTTTGACCATACCAACACTAATGATTATTAGAAAGATTCCTTTCATGGAACCTAAAGAAACCAAAAGGAAGATAACTAGTACAAACTAGAAGCCATGGTTGGATGGACTAAATGAGTCTAATCCATTCGTAGGACTAAACAACCAGGACCATGCCTATCGTAATACCTTACTAAGTACCATTACTTTCGTTATGGTAGTAAGGGAAAAAATACTCT
This sequence comes from Lolium rigidum, assembly GCF_022539505.1. Taxonomy (NCBI): domain Eukaryota; kingdom Viridiplantae; phylum Streptophyta; class Magnoliopsida; order Poales; family Poaceae; genus Lolium; species Lolium rigidum. The sequence goes on along the minus strand of NC_061508.1, from coordinate 110,348,119 downwards.
ACCTTAAATAAATCTTTTAAAATTAAGGTTTGAGTATCGCAGCTGGTAAATCGTAGTGCCATATTACACCGCAATTTGGATTACCGCAGCTGGTAGAACCAAGCTTTGAGTACCCAAATAGGAAGATGTCACCACAACCATTAGTAAAGTCCATTAACACAATAAGATGTCCTAATCCAAGAATCTTTGGAGAGAAAACCTATAAGCTTAGAGTGTTGGAAGAAATCATAGAATTAAAGAAAGTATCAGTTCCAGACATCAGAAGACTACATGAAGGATCTGGACAAGGGATATATTCAATTATATCTACTGAGATCACCATGGAGTTTGAAAGGATCGTGATCTGTTCAAGACATTTCAACATTCCGAAACATGAGAGCGTTTGAACTTCGGGACGAAGTTCAGTTTAAGGGGGAGAGGCTGTAATATCCCAGGTTTAGAGGCAAGAAAATGAGAGAACACCAAAGTGTGCATTGCATTCATGCATAGAAAATCCGGGGAATTTTCGCGCTTTCAAATAAAACTTACCACGATAGTCGAAGTTTCACTTGACTTGCTTGGAATTGAAGTAGATCATCAAGTCAAGCGCTATAAACTTCACTTGTGATCTTTGCTAAACCTTGTTTTGGGTAGAGATGATTTGATCTATGGATTAGATCAAATGGAATTAGATTTACAACAACACATTCTTTAAGAATCAAACCCTAACTTATTAACACTTAAAAGTTAGCAACTACCTTTGTGTGTAAATTAATTCACTTATAAATAAGTTAAACCACAGGGTCTAAAGTGCATAAAAGCCACACATTCTTATTTAAATCATAACTTATTAAATACATGGAATATCATAAAACTAAATCCATTTACATTACGAATTATAGTTCAAACTATTTGAATCAAACTAACTATGAGTATTTTGAAACTCATATGACCATGCCTTGGTGAAATCAAACCCAACTATCCAAAATTGAGGAATAACCTTCAACTTTAACTTTTTACCAATATTATAATGTAAATCCAATCAAATATGATATGATGACTCATCCACAATAATAAAACCATCCACATGATATTTAGTAGCAAATGCCACTTGGCTATCCAAAAATAAATCATATGAGAGGATAATCTCTATGCCATGTGGGATGAAAATATCTACATGACTTGCTTTCCAAGCTTTGCCACCTCATGCTCAAAGGATTGCTATGGATAAGGGCATGACAACCAAGCACCTTACTCATCAAACCAAATCAAGAGTCACCACCTATGTGTCATGATACTAGAGCTTGCCCAAGCCTATAAATAGAGCCACACCCTTCATCCATTTCATCATCTTGTAGCATGAAACAAGGAAGCACACACATAGAGTCACTCCATGCATTAGCTAGGATCAAGATGAAGAAGCTAGGAGGTGGAGGCATACCATAAGATGCAGGTTTATTCAGATTTCCTGAAGAACAAGCTACAGAAGATACCAAGGTAGAATTCCTAGGCAAACAATCTATTTAGAGGATCATATCATCATCTCTTGAGTAGGACCTTAGGATATTCCAAGACATTGAGAAGTGAGAGAAGTTATAATACTAACCATAGCCATGTTCATACTAGAATATTAGAGAAGTACTAATCCTAGTTGTTCAAGTCAATATTTGATCTTAGAAGTGAGAACCCTATTTCAATAACAATACCTTAGCAAACCAATTCTATAATCATCACAACTTGGTATTAATTATAAACCCTAAGAATCTAGGATGAGTGTGATGAGAGGAATATTAAAGAGGGATTAGTGAGGAATGAGTGGATCTTGTCTAATGCATGATTATACCTTGTAGATATAAATGATAAGTTAACCCCATAGGATCACTAGATCTCATCTATCAATAAAATAATAAGTATATCACTAGTAATTAAACCCTGCCATGCCTCATGCCTATTTTATACTTCAATTAGTGAAGCATCACCAAAACTATAAACCTTTCACCTAGGAATCAGTTCACATAAAATATTAAACCCCACCTTTCCATCCTAGTAGACCAAATGAAGTAGTGTTCTATAAATTAAACCATCATTAGCAAATGCATTGCTAATTATAAACATAGGATCAATCTTAATTAGTTCAAGCTAAAGTTTACTAAAACCAGATTAGTGATTATAGAACTTTCTTAACCATCTTCTTAAACCTTAAGAACTATCATTCACATAAAATCATGAACCAATTCCATTTCCTTTACCATTTGTTAAACCCCATAATTAAATTATATGTGAATGATCACTATGGTTAAGCACTAGAAAAATAGAATGTGTTCACCATGCACATGTTCTAAATTTCAAATCAGTTAAAACATGTTTAATTCCTTAATTAACAAAGCAATTGAGATAAACCTAAAATCATTTCTATTTGAAAATTTGAATTGTGTCTCATAAGAACACAAAATAAATCAATTATACAATGGTTGTTGAAAACAAAACAATACAGTAAGTATCATTATCAAATTGTTTTGATATTCAAATAATTTAGAACCTGCAGAACAAAATATAAACAATATTTGAATTTAAATAACAAAATTCAAAACAGAAATTTAAAAGAGAAAAGAGAGGGAAAGACTTACCTTGCTTGGCAGCCGAAGCATGCCGTGCAGCCCACCAAACCAGCCCAGCAAAGGACCAAGAGCAGCCCAGCCCAAGCCAAATACCGGTTCGGTGGCTTTAAAAATCGTGCGAGAATAAAACACGTCGTCGTCCTCGTCTCCGTGCACGACAGCGCTGCAACGCCAGTAGGCCACGACCTCCTCGCCGATAAGCACGCCCCGGACGCCGTAGAAGAACTCAGAACCACGCCCAACCTCTCTCGCGTCCGAGCTTATCCGCGGACGAGGAGATCCATGCCAGTTAGAAACTTCCAGATACCGCCACCTCTTCGACCATGGCCGTCACCGTGTCGAGGCCACAGGGCTTCCCTTGGCCTATAAATAGGTGGAGAGCATCGCCGTGCACGCCTTGTTCATCTCCTCCACTCCATTTCTTCTCAGACAACCTCTATCTCGCACATTCATCCTCATCTGTTCGCCGGAGTCAAAGACGAAGCCGACGGAGGAGGTCACCCCAGCCTCCGGCGTGTGGTCCAGGAGGAGCGCCTGGACTCAAGGAGCACCCTGGAGGAGCAGAGCATCAAGGGGAGCCGTATAGCGGATCAATTTCACCGATCCCTTCTGCAGCACATCGCCGGGAAATCTCCAATCGCCGTCGTCTCCGTCGACCATCGCCGGAGCCGACCACACCTTGAGCTTCAGGGTGAGCATACGCGTCTATCGCACCTACTCTCACTTCCTGGCATCGCCTGTAGCCCTAATTCGCATGATGGCCGGAGTAGCACCGCCGCAGTACCCATCGCCGGCGACGCTCCGGTGATCCCGTCGCAAAACCATCACCACCATTCGCTTTGTCTTGTTGTACTCGTTCGATAGAGCCTAGCCGCGCATCCCGGGAGGCCGTAAATCGGCGGCGCCACCATCTGCTGACCGCCGGCGTTTAACCGCCGGTGAGGTCAAAGGTCCTGGTCAACTTTGACCGGTCCTTGCTTGCGTGGCAGCCAACGTGGAGACATGCCCCACCGATCAGTGAGTAGAGCTAGATCTGTCTCGGTACATTTAGCATTTGTTGTTTAATTTAAAAACCAGTAAATTGCTGAAACTTTGTAAAACCATATAAAATTCATTTCAACTCAGAAAATATGAATAATATATAAAAATACTCACAAAAATAAACTCTATTCAAATAAAATATAAAACAAAAATGTGTGTCAAAATAAAAATTAACTTATTTTAAACTTTGTTAATTATGCCTTTTCAATTTATTTAAAACACAATTTGAATTCAATAATTAGTGAAGTTCCAAAATTAAATTTTAACTATTCAGTAACTAAGTAAAATGTTAAGATTAATTTTCTTTATCATAATTGCATCCACTTAATTATTAGTGGTAATTCATAAACCCTAACTAGTAATTATTTTAATTCTTAAACCCTCTAAAAAATTGCTAGCATGTTAAAATTATTAATAACTTTATTTCAAGTACTTAATCACATTAATTCTAGTACCAATTATTACTTTAAGAATTGGATCATCATTAAGAAACCCTAGTTTTATTATAAGTTAGAATCTAGATCCCATTATTTTAGGTGATCATGTCAAAATGTTTTAAACCCTAAAACCCTAGTTGCTTATCACATGTGATCATGTGAATTTCACCTTACCTAGAGAACCATATTATGTGACCCATGAATACATGCTTAGGATCCACTAGCATAAAACCAAGTCACATGAGATTATCATTTCATGTTCCTATTCTTAATTAAAACCTATATGATCCACTAATGTCACCTAGGTAGAAACCCTAACTTGTTAATTGAATTAGTACCATTGATCACCACTCTTATATACCATACCATTAAGATCAACCTCAATCATTAAACCCTAGTAGAACCATAATGATAAACCCTAGTATCAACTTTGTGTAGTAAATCACCCCACATGTTCCTATCCAACTAAACCTTACTTAGGAAATGATAAGCCACTTAGCTTAGAAACCATTAGAGATTACTTAGTGAAGCAAATGTGAAGCCATAGTAAACCCTAACTAATAGCAAAACCTTGACCATCATTCTTTGGTATGATACCATAATCAACCATAGTAATAAACCTGCCAATACTTGCTATATAGAAACCCATTCCAAGTTAAGAACCAACTAGTCCCTATTAGAAAACTAAATGAATCTAATAGTAAACCCTAGAAGTCTTAGCTCCTATTTAAAGTAGTTCTTATTCTTATTTAACATGTTCTTCAAAAGTTATTCTTTTGAAGTACAGATGTCAATCAAACCTTAGAAGCCCTAATCCTTCTTTGAAATACCTATTATCACTTAAACAACATGTTCTTCAAAAGTTATTCTTTTGAAGTATAGTATAAGTAATCATCAACCATGTTCTGTAGAACTTAAAATTAACAACTGTTCTTTATCTATTATTCCACCATTATTTTTTATGTGTATGATTGTTATGATGTCTTATATCACTTGATTATGATGCTAATATAACCAAACCCTAATAAGAACCTTGTTTGAGAACCATTCTAAAAGTGCAACCAACCCTAAAGAAATCTTTACAACTCATACATCCTAAATCATCGAGGTTAGGTTACGCTCGGGACGATTGCATCTCATACTATGCATTATAGCATTTTTGCCAGTTCTTTAAACATTGTCCTTACCGGACGATGATGGTATTTCAGCATTTGGAGTTCTCACGTATCGAAGCTTTTGCCTGCATAATCTTGCGAGTCAAGAAAGGCAAGTTCATCGCTTGCTCATGTCATTTGATTATTTGTATCAAACTATATGCAAAGTACTATACTTATCACTCATGCATTGAAAAGCAAAGTATTATTTTACAATTATGAATATGACTATGTGGTGGGCAATGGAACCATGGTATGTGTTGATATGGTGGAGGTTCCATTGCAATGGGTTATATCACCCTAGGATTAAAATACCAATGCCGTCCAGTGATTCTAGCGCCGTACAAACCGCGTTGACCATGAGATCTATAATGGCTCTGGGAAGCCGATCGTATCTTTTCCCTTCTGCACGCCAACGGATTGGTAGAGACGGTGGGGTGCTGGAGGCACTGCCGCAATAGGTTGGGAAATCCTTTTAAATCCCCATCCATTAGTGATGTTAATCTCTACCATCTATGAAGGATTGTCCGGAGTACACCATGAGTAAAGCCGTATTATCGGGGGAAGTCTATCGGAGGTGTACGGTTGGACAAAAGGGTGGGTTTGCGGTCGCGGAGAAGGCGGTGTGGGCTTGGATCTTTATACCCGGCCTCACACCAAAGGAAGTGTGAACGGGGGCAAGTCCCTCGCGGATGGCAAAAAGGGTGAGATCTCTTGTGGGAAAAGTAACGCACCTCTGCAGAGTGTATCAAATTGTGGCTGTCACTCCTTGTTCCGGGAAGGAACTGCGAACGCGGCAGGAAAGGAACTCCACGAAGTTCTAGTCAACTCCGTGAAGACCGACGGGCATAGTTTTCGAGAATAAAATAAACCTTTTGAAGAAATGTTTATGAAAACTTGCATTGGCCTATGACTTTCCGGTCTATGGCTGTAGCTAGTGCATGATACACATATTTCCTAATATGAACTTGCTGAGTACGCTCGTACTCATTCTATCTCGTTTGAACCCCCTTCTTAGATCAATGCACCGAAGGAGAAACTACCGTGGAACTCAAAGACAAAGGAGTCAACTGCAACAAGATGAAGAATTCAATCAAAGAAGTCAATGGAGTCAACTTCTGCATCAGCTAAAATGGAAACCTAGACTAGTAATAGAAGGGAACCTTTCCCTAATCCTAGCACCTAAGTAGCTAGATTTCTATAGCAAGCCAAGTAGCTCTTGAACTTGAGTTAGCAATAAGATAGACTATGAGTCGTTCTTCTGGAGCTTTATTTGAAGTTTTACCTCACTGTAAAGTAGGAGGTTGTGTTGATCTTGTGTAAACAGTTCGTGTGTACTTCTATAGACATACATTGGACTCGCATATGTTTCTGTTGTACCACTCTGAGAGATGTAATATGGGTGAAACGGTGTTTCACTTGTGTTATGTCAACGACTTGTGTACTACACCATGCAGTGGTACGCTGGGTCACCACAGTCAAGCTCTGTATAGTCTCCCAGGCAGGAGGCTGATCCCCAAGGAAGCAGCAGAGTGGTTCAAGATTTTCTTCCAAGGCCTGGACAACCCCCTGTTCTTTCCCTATACTGAATCGGAAAACTTTGAGAATCCAGTCTCCTTCCGATTAGACAGTCTTGCCGATGACGCTAGCACCCGGCACCTGTACTCTATCATGATCCGTCCTTGCTTTCTCCCAGTTGGCATGAGTACCTCAAACAGGATCATTAAGCCTGGTTATGAGTCTTACCAACCGGTGGTGGTAGCCCGGCAGCTTGGCCTTGGGCAAGTGCCCCCACACTTCTTTCTCCACCACCTGACAGCAAGCAGGGCTGAACTGCCTGACATTCTTACTGGCCAAAGGTGCTATACCTTCTTTGACGCTCTGGCCATTCCAATCCCTCATAACCTCTGTTTCACCACCACTACCGATGGCTTCGAGACTTGGTGGTCCATGTGGAAGACCCACGCCTTCAGAAGAGCTCTAGGACCGTTGCTGAAGCAACTTGATGCTGAATATGACGTTCCTGCACACCAGGTACCATTACATATAAATTACTTGCCATGGCTCGTGATGATTGTCACGTAACCTGACTTTGTTCCTTGGCAGCAACAGGATGGCCCAGAGCCCACGCAAGCCGATGGCTCCCCTTTCAAGTTCCTTCCACCAGCTCCGGTGGTTCTCTTCTGCCAGAGCTCGCCACCCTTGAAGAAGGTCATAATGCAGGGCCAGCCGATTTCACCGAAATCGGCTCCCAAGAGTAAAGCATCCTCGGGGTCAGTTGCCCCCCGAGCCTCAACCCAGGCGAGGAAGGCAGTGAGGAAAGTAGCTGCCAGAAAAACCCTGAAGCGCAAAGCTCCTGTCCAAGCAAGCTTGCATGTAAGCTGATTCGTGCCTTGACCAAATTCATCTGTCTTCCCAGTCTTTTGTAACATGGTTGTACTTCTTCTTACAGACTTCCACTGAAGAGAACTCTAGCGGGGAGGCACAGTCCAGCCCAAGGGACTCGACCCCGGGCGATTCTGGGAGATCCACCACACAGAGCCAGACGGACTCGCCAGCGTCGGCTTCTAGGAAAAGGTCGACTCCCGAGCCTGCTACCCTTCAAGCTCCGATCAAAACAGGGTCAAGCGTGAAGCGTCGATGCGTCAAAAGGGCTCGTAAAGACCCACGAGTTCCCTCGCCGAGCCAAGAGGTTTCAAACGTAACTACTTCACCAGCTCACATTCCGTGCCGTCCCGTTGCTACCTGGATCGGCTCACCACTTTTTTGCGGACTAATGGGACCTCTAGCAGGGACGTTGAAGAGGTACCGATGCCATCCACCACGCTAGACCTGGCCACCCCGACGAGCGCGGCTGGCCGAGTGGCTAACCCAGCCGAGTCCACCGAAAAGCCGATTATCACAACATCGGCTGCTCCTCCTTCTTTGGGAGAAGTACGATCCACTCTCTCGGCTCTACCCTTTCTTTGTTGTATGCTCATATTGCTCTTGTTCGTCTGTCAGGGTTGTGATCCTTCAAGCTTGCTGACATTCGATCCCGACTCCATCGAGCCAGCTACTTCCAAGGCAGGTGAAGAGCCAAGCCCCAGCACGGTCCATGGTCCACTCCAGCGTCTCAAGGTTTTGCTCTCCTCCTCAGTTGAGACCCTGGTCGAAAACCCTGAAGCAGTCAAGGGCATCCTCGAAGACATCCAGCCCCATCTCCCGGTGACACTGCAGGTTAAGCTTTGGGCGGCTGTGACTTTGTCGGTTTTCAGGTCGAGGGTGCAGTCGGCTCGTCAAAGAATTACTCTTCGTCGCGCCCAGCTTCCGCTGAGAGCCGATATTGCGGACAAGTGTCAACGGCTCAACGAGAAGAAGGCCGCTTTAGATGCCAAAACCGACACTTCTGCCGATAGTGCCGAACTCGAGATCCTGCGCAAGGAATTGGAGAACCTTGAAAAGAGGGTCAGGGAGACCAAGCAACTTATCCAAGACAAGGAAACCCTTATTGCTCGTTCTCAAGAGGAAGCAGAAGGCCTCACAGCCGATCTGAAGACCGATCTGGCTGAAATTCGTGCCCTGAGCAGTCAGCTGGTGACGGGCAAAGACGAGGACGACGAGGCCGAGATTGCCGAGGTGGATCGAATCCGTGCAGACGCCCTTCACGCCCTCAACGCGTTTCTTAAGTAGAGCCCCTCTGTGTAATAAATGTTTTGCTGAACTTGTCTAAAGTCGATGGCTGTGCATCGGCTTACATTCTGAAGTCGATGTCTGTGCATCGGCTATGATTTGCATGTACCCTTTTTTTTTACTGGCCGATTTTTCTATCGGCCCCCAATATTCCACTGCGCATGTTTCGCCTATGTTCGTCTAATTAAGTTTCCCCCGAGCCGAATCTGCCAGGTAACTGCGGATATCGGCTCTGTAGTTAGCCCAGGCACTATATTTGAACATCGGCTCCGTTAGGACCAATGTTGACTTCTTCCAAATCATCAGCCGACGTAAACCCGTTGCCTCGTTAGATCGGCGTTGAACAGAGGCAGAACGTATGGTGAGGATAATTTTGGCCGATTGCTAGAGTCGGCCTCCATGTTGATTGAATCGCTTAATGAAGGTTTTGCAACATTCGTCCATGGATCTTTGGGAAGTGTCGGAGCCGATCGCGTGGAACGGCTTCCTCCTTGTCGTTGCTATGAGAACAGCTGCCCTCGTCACTGTTCTTACCAGGGTGGTGCCCAGGTCCTACCATGTTGATGTTGAACGATAAACTTGGCTGGCACCTCCCAGGGTAAGTGTACTCCACCATGTTAACGGCGGGGAAGGGGTGTGTGTCGACTTTCATGGCGTACTGGCTGAAAATTAGACGCCCTTGTTCTATCGCCATTTGGATCTGCTGACGCCACACCCTGCAGTCGTTGGTGGCATGGGTGAACGTGTTATGCCATTTGCAGTATGGCTTTCCGTTCAACTCCTGCGCCGTGGGGATCTTGTGGCCTTCGGGTACCTTTAGATGCTTCTCCTTAAGTAGGAGGTCGAAAATTTGCTCAGCCTTGGTGACGTCGAAGTCAAACCCTCTTGGAGGACCTTGTGGCTTAACCCACTTGCAGGACACGGGGCTTGCCCCCGAGTCCATTCAGCCACTCGCTACCTCCCCGATCTCCCGCGGAGCCTTCATCTTCATCTGCCTCAACCAGGACCACCGCACGCTTGAATTTATCCTGGTATACATCTGGGTGGCGCTGTTCATATAATGACAGCCTCTGCACCATGTGCGCCAGTGAAGGGTAGTCTGCTTGGGAGGCCACGTCCTTGATCGGTGATGCGAGACCCACCACCGCCAACTCGATCGCTTCTTTTTCGGTCACACGAGCCGAATAGCATCGGTTCCTAACGGTCCTGAAGCGCCGGATGTATTCCGACACTGTTTCTCCGCGCTTCGTCGTACTTGTGCTAGATCGGCAATGCCGGCCTCGGAAGCCTCTCGAGTGATACCGCATGTGGAACTGCTCCTCCAACTGCTTCCAAGTCCGGATTGAGTCCGGTCGCAGCGATGCGTACCACCCGAAAGCCGATCCCGTGAGGGACCGTGCGAAGAACCTCACACGCAGCTCATCCGATGCCGAGATCGTGCCCGGTTGTGCCAAATATCGGCTCACATGCTCGATTGAGCTGGAGCCATCTGATCCACTAAATTTGGAGAATTCGGGGAGCCGATATTTGGGTGGTAGTGGGATCAACTCGTACTCGTTGGGGTACGGCTTGGAATAGTCGATTGCCCTCCTTTTCGGCACCATGCCGAACTGGTCTCTCAAGATTGTACCGATCTGATCCGCGGTGCCGGGCTGCAGAGTCGAACTCCGAAGATTTGCCGGAGTGGCATATTTAGCCAGCCATGCTTGCTTCTCAAGCTCTGAGCCAACTGCAGGAGTTGGGCTCTGGAGGTTTATCGGGGTGGCATACTTAGCTAGCCACGTCTGCTTCTCAAGATCTGTTCCCGAAGTTCCTCCTGTTGTTCCAGAAGTCCCCGTCTGTTGCGGTCCGGTTTGTGAGTGCCCGATTCTTGCGGTCGGCACGTATGTGCACGTATATCCGTGAGGGATCTCCTTAGGCGCCTCATGCAAGAACTGCTAATCACTAGGGTCACCACCGATCTTGTAGACGACGTATGCCGGTGAAATCGGCACTTACGGTGCTGCCACCGCGAATGGCGGCGGTGGTCGGGACTCGGAGTGGCATCTCTCCTTGGTGAGTCCCTAGAGCTGGTCCTGGCGGAGAGTACGATGCCTCATGATTTCTCGGATCACCCGAAGAGCGACACGCTCCAAAGTGTTCACCAGAGCTCTCGGAATGGCGGTGCGGCGAATGAGCTACCATGAAGTTAATCTCCGACGCGGGGACCTGGTGTGTTCTTCTCGACGGGGCGGACAGGTCCACTCCATCGAGCGCGCCTTCAGGTGAGAACCCCTTCCACCTGATGCCGTGTGAGCGGGTTCTCTGGAAAGAGCCGATGAGGTCGGCTTCGAGGATCGCTTTGACCTCGTCATACTTCTTCTTCAGCTCCTCAGTGAGATCCTTGTATGTGACTGGAGTGCCTTCCGCCATCTCAGATATAGATGGCGATGTGGTTGATGTCGAAGACTGTCCCACCGGGCGTGCCAGAATGTGTTGCGGTCAGAAACCCACCGGCGAGCAGCGACAGGCAACACAGTAGAGCCGGGAGGCTCCCAGGACTGCGGCTGGCCCTGGTCCCTCCGAGCGACGGCCCGCAAAGACTCCGGCACGCACGTCCGATGCTGGTGCAAGGGCGTGCCACCTGACCTATACCTGGTCAGGAAGGTGTTAGATTTGCCTCGCTTAGTTTCCTGCATGGCATACACGTAAACATTAAATACGAGCCTCGATCGGCTCTCAGGTTGTCCTGTGAATCGGCTCAAGGAGCCGATCCACCCATGATCCGTACGAGGTGTACGGTAAGATGGCGGTCCTTCTTGATCAAAATAAAGCTAAAACAACCTACTACGATTTAGGGTTTTCACCACATAATCGGAACATCCTACGCGTGATTGAGCCTGGCGGCCACGCACGGTGATCGTAAACCGACCCTAGACAAGGCCTAAAAACCAACATGAAGTTGATCCCCGGAACATCTTGCCTAGGGCTAGCAAACTACACCCTACGCGCCACTAGATCCTTCAACCCGTTTGTAAGGCCTAACTATGCAGATATTAAACTAATCCTTGAAGAACAAGGAGCAATCATAACGGATCGGATCTACTAAATAATGATCAAGCGGGGTGCCTCCCTTACACCCAAGATAGGTGTAAGGGCGGCTAGACGTCTAAGGGTTGCACGGACGAAAGCATATGATACGATGAAACAATGCTAACCCTAACACATCTATGATAACTACGTTGCTCGCCATCAACAAGGCTTCAGCGACGAGCAACGCATGAACGACGAATAAGCGCGTCTCGCCTAGATCGCAAGATGCGATCTAGGCAGCATGATGCTTACCCGGAAGAAACCCTCGAGACAAGGGAGTTGGTGATGCGCCTAGATTGGTTTGTGGTGAACGTGATTGTTGTTTATTTCATAAACCCTAGATACATATTTATAGTCCGTAGACTTTCTAACGTGGGAATAATCCCAACCGTGCACGAGCCAAACTCTTTCTAACCGACACGTATCCTACTATATTACAGATACACGGGCAAACTAGCCCAAACTTTGCATATAAGGCCGATTTATGTATTTCTTCCATGTATATTCTTCAAGCCCATCTCAATCGCGGCCCACCTCTGATCCGGTCAAATTCTGGTGATAACAGAGTGACAACAACTGGGATAACTGGAGGGGAAGGCGTAGGTATGAGGATCACATGTTTTCACCAAGTGTTAATGCTTTGCTCCGGTGCTCTATTAAAAGGAGTACCTTAATTTCCAGTAGATTCCCTAGAGGCCCGGCTGCCACCGGCTGGTTGGACAAAAGATGTTGTACAAGTTTCTCATTGCGAGCATGTATGACTATATATGGAAAACATGCCTACATGATTAATAATCTTGATATTCTGTTTTAATGCTATTTCAATCCTATCAATTGCCCAACTGTAATTTGTTCACCCAACACTTGTTATTGGAGAGTTACCACTAGTGTAGATAGCTGGGAACCCCGGTCCATCTTTCATCATCATATACTCGTTCCTACATGTCATTGGAAGTAGTATCAACTATTTTCTGGTGCCATTGCTCTCATATTACTGCTACTGCTGCTGTGTTACTTTTACAATTGCTCTCATATTACTGCTGCTTTCACATCACCCCTGTTACTAGTGCTTTTCCAGGTGCAGTTGAATTGACAACTCAGTTGTTAAGGCTTATAAGTATTCTTTACCTCCCCTTGTGTCGAATCAATAAATTTGGGTTTTACTTCCCTCGAAGACTGTTGCGATCCCCTATACTTGTGGGTCATCAACCGGATATAGCACATGCTGTTAGTTTGACTAGAGATATCAAAGTGATCCAGGAATGGAACACTGGACAGCGGTCAAGAATATCCTGAAGTACTTGAAAAGGACTAAGGATATGTTTCTTTGTTATGGTGGTGACCAAGAGCTCGTTGTAACTAGTTACACCGATGCAAGTTGGAACACTGATCCTGATGACTCTAAGTCTCAGTCTGGGTACGTGTTTATATTGAATGGTGCTGCGAGTAGGCTGGTGCAGCTCGAAGCGATGCACGGTGGCGAAGTCTTCAACGGAATCGGAATACATAGCGGCTTCGGAGGCTTCATCGGAAGCGGTATGGATGAAGAGGTTCATTGTTGAGCTTGGTGTGGTTCCTAGTGCATTGGACCCACTAGTCATCTATTGTGACAACATGGGTGCCATCGCCAATGCACAAGAACCAAGGTCACACAAGAAGCTGAAGCATATCAAGCTGCGCTTTCATTCGATTCGCGAGTACATCGAAGATGGAGAAGTAATGATTTGCAAAGTACACACTGATCTGAATGTGGCAGATCCGTTGACTAAAGCTCTCCCTAGGGCAAAGCATGACCAACACCAGAATGCCATGGGTGTTAGGTACCTTACAATGTAATCTAGATTATTGACTCTAGTGCAAGTGGGAGATCTGTTGGAGATATGCCCAAGAGGCAATAATAAAGTGGTTATTATATATCTTTATGTTTATGATAAATGTTTGCATACCATGCTATAATTGTATTAACCGAAACATTGATACATGTGTGTTATGTAAACAACAAGGAGTCCCTAGTAAGCCTCTTGTATAACTAGCTTGTTGATTAATAGATGATCATCGTTTCATGATCATGAACATTGGATGTTATTAATAACAAGTTTATGTCATTGATGAATGATGTAATGGACACACCCAATTAAGCGTAGCATAAGATCACGTCATTAAGTTTATTTGCTATAAGCTTTCGATACATAGTTACCTAGTCCTTCGACCATGAGATCATGTAAATCACTTATGCCGGAAGGGTACTTTGATTACATAAAACGCCACTGCGTAAATGGGTCGTTATAAAGGTGGGATTAAGTATTTGGAAAGTATGAGTTGAGGCATATGGATCAAGAGTGGGATATTGTCCATCCCGATGACGGATAGATATGCTCTGGGCACTCTCGGTGGAATGTCGTCTAATTAGCTTGCAAGCATATGAATGGTTCATAAGAGATGACATACCACGTACGAGTAAAGAGTACTTGTCAGAGACGAGGTTGAACGAGGTATAGAGATACCGATGATCAAACCTCGGACAAGTAAAATATCGCGTGACAAAAGGAATCGGTATCGTATGTAAATGGTTCAATCGATCACTAAGTCATCGTTGAATATGTGGGAGCCATTATGGATCTCCAGATCCCGCTATTGGTTATTGGTCGGAGAGAAGTCTCAACCATGTCTGCATAGTTCACGAACCGTAGGGTGACACACTTAAGGTTTGATGTCGTTTAAGTAGATATGGAATATGGAATGGAGTTTGAAGTTTTGTTCGGAGTCTCGGATGGGATCCAGGACATCACGAGGAGTTCCGGAATGGTCCGGAGAATAAGATTCATATATAGGAAGTCATTTTCTAAGTTTGAAAATGATCCGGTGCATTTATGGAAGGTTCTAGAAAAGTCCGGAAGAAATCACCAGGGAAGGTGGAGTCCCGGAGGGACTCCACCTAGCATGGCCGGCCAGCCTAAGGGTGGAGGAGTCCCAGGTGGACTCCACCCCATGGTGGCCGGCCACCCCCCCAAGGAAGGGGTGGGAGTCCCACCTTGAGTAGGAGTCCCACCTTGGGTAGGTTTCCCACCTTATGGCAAGTTTTTGTGTTGGGGTTTTATTCGAAGACTTGGACTACAACTCTTGGGGGTTCCACCTATATAGTGAGGAGCAAGGGGAGGGGGCCGGACACACCAAAGCCCTCTTGGCCGCACCCCCTTAGTGGCCGGCGCCCAAGACTCCCATCTCCCCAAAGCCTAGCGCCCCTCCTCCACACACTACTCCCGCAGCGCATAGGCGAAGCCCTGCCGGAGTTCTCCACCACCACTGCCACCACGCCGTCGTGCTGCCGGGATTCCGAGGAGGATTTCCTACTTCCGCTGCCCGCTGGAACGGGGAGAAGGACGTCTTCATCAACACCGAACGTGTGACCGAGTACGGAGGTGCTGCCCGACTGTGGCACCGTCAAGATCTTCTACGCGCTTTTGAAAGCGGCAAGTGATCATCTTCTGCAACAATGAGATCTAATCTCGTAGGCTTTGGAAATCTTCAAGGGTTAGTCTCATGATCCCCTCGTTGCTACCATCTTCTAGATTGCATCTTGGCTTGGTTTTCGTTCTTGCGGTAGGAAATTTTTTTTTCTATGCTACGAATCCCATCATGTTCACCATCCAGATGTCATGGAAGCTCTCCATGATGTACAGTTCACTGCCAGCATCGGTTGCACCGAATTTAGCATTCAGTGCATCCCAGAGCTCTTTACCGTCTACTATGTGCATGTACACATCACATAGACGATCAGCAAGAGTACTCAGAACGCATCCGACGAAGAGAGTATTATCTTCCTTGAACTTGTTTTGATCTTGTTCGGATATAGTTCCTTCAGGTAAGCTATTACTAACTTGGAATACTTTCAGATGAGTAAGCCATAGCGTGGTTAATCTGCCACCTCTTAAAGTGCACATCGGTAAACTTATCCGGCCTCAGTACATCAGCAAAACTAGCCATAGTTAACTCAGGAAATTGCCTACAATTAGGTTTTTGGATTGTTGGATAATTAGGCACAACTTTTATGATTAATTCCAGAATATAAAACATGATGAAAGCAACTACTAACATGTGAAACTCGAACATACTAGATGCATTAATCAACATGAGTAGCAGCAGCTCAAACAGTAAAGCATCCATCGCTAAACAGATCGAAATATATCGCACGTACCGGTCTGATGGAGGTGGAGGTGGCAGTGTAGCAGATGATGTCGCAGCAGTAACGTTGTTGATGACAACGTTGTTGACGACAGGGACGACGGGTCGAAGTAGACGTCGTTGAAGACGACGGTAGACAGCACCGCCCGATTTGGACGGAAGACGACCCGTGATGAAGAGCTTGAGCAGTCACGCAGAGCGCTTCCCAAAAACCTAATTCGCCCTCTCCCGTACAGGATCGCAAGGACGAGCGGTTCCGGAGACCTGCTCTCCCGTTCGCCGATGCACGTCGGCGCGCGGGATGAAGTAGGCTACGATGGCGGCGCAAGCAGAGAGAGGTGGCAAAACCCTAACTCGTGTATTAGATATATTTCTGCGGTAGCCGGGCAAGAGATTATATAGGCTCAGGAAACCCTAGGCAACGTGGGGCACGCTCACGTCGCGCGCACGTTTCGAGTCGGTTACAGATAGCCCACGGTCCGGGAACGACCCGAACCGACTAACTGCGACGCGTCCTTCTAGGATTCTATTCGTTTTCCTGAGCTGCAAAAAGTAAGAAAAGTCTCGGCTCGAGGCTCAATCCACTCACCACGAGCGCGACGCGCGTCGTGACGAGCGAGGAGGAGGAGGAGCGCGCGTGAACCACTCCTATTCTTACTCACTTACTAGTGGTGGAACAACCCACCTTATAAGGTAGTCTAACTTTCTCTCAACTTTCTATGTGGGACTAAACTTCCCACCTCTTGTCACTCCCTAGTGAGCTGTCACCAACTTAGACTCAAACTCACAAGCCTGCCACTATGTGAGCTTTAAGATTTATAGAAAAAATTAAAATTTAGTATGTGCCACTTTAGTGGGCTCAATATTTCAACACCCGTTTCTAATGGGCTAACACCCACGAAGTCTGCTCTAGGGATGGCTCAGGCTACCACACGTGCCCCTAAAGATCTGATTCCATTGCCGTTGCTCCCTAGAGTTTAAAAATAAAGCTGCACATGTTACCGTTTCATTTTAACTGACATAATTCATGTGTGCACTTATATGCCAATTAATTTAGGACAGGTAGAGTAATCCATAGATAATCTTACATTTGTTTTCTGGCAGCGGGCTCGCATCACTTTAGTAGGAGTGGTTTTGTTTGAGAAGTCATAAATGACATTTTTGATCATCATTTGGAAATCTATAAAAGAAAAATATACACGCACGTATTTGCATAAGCATATCTTTTGAGTTGTGACCTACACATACAAGATGCATATGTGGAGCAAATTAATATAGATGTGTCTATATCTGTATTTGTTGTTGCTGATAATACGCCAACGACTTTTTTAAACCTGTAAATATCATTACATGCATGTAGCACAGATCTATATGTACCTGTGGAGAGATGCTTAACTTGTATATGCATACGTGAGCACTGACGAGATGTTCGTATGTATATTTTTGAGTAGTGCAGCCTCTGGCGGCGGAGTGGTAATTTTGTTGTTTCGAAGTTCTCTTGTCTTCTGATGTTTTGGGATCTTTTGGAGCACTAAGATAAATGGAACAAGATTAGGCTTATTTTTTTCCCATCTCTTTTGGGGGTTAAGTTGACGATCAGTGGCTGCTGCTTTAAGGCAAAAAGTTCACCGCAATTATTCAGTACCCCCCCCCCCCCCACACACACACACACACACACTCACCACCCCACCCTTTTTTTCTCTGGTGTGATATTTCTTAATCTTTGTCTGATTGCATCCTTTGCATCCTTTCCACAGTTTACTTGAGCAAGATTTCCTGCGTTTCATGGTCGCACCACAAGTCCACAACGCACTGGCAATGTTTGCAGGTTGGCAGTACCAAATCCTCTCGGAATTTCACAACCCATTTCATATAACTTGCATGCTAAGAAGTATACTCATCTTCTTATTGTAGCTGGATTAGTACTAATTGCAAACAGAAAGTGACAATCTAAGGGCCTGTTTGATTCGCAAAATGCCCGAGAATCATAGTACAAGATTTTGGTTTGCGGATTGCGCCATAGGAAATTAAAACGGTTCTTTCCGAAAGGAAGTGGATGCAAACTTCCCTATTGGAAGTAGTACAGAGGAAACTATGGAAAATATTCCTATATCATTCAATATTGAGACCACGTAGAATGCGGTAAAATGAATTTCTTACTTCTGGCCTAGCTCCATATCCTGATGAAAATCGGACGGGTCATCGCCTAGCTCCATATCAGTGTCAGAGACAAAAAGAAAACTGCAAATCGGTTCAAGCACTACAGTGGTCCCACCGGGTGTGATAGAAGACGCCCCCGATTAGGAAAAGCCGTATTCGAGTGACAATGAAGACCAAAGCTTTTATTTAATTTATTTTTTGCAAAACTGTACAGTTTGTCAGCCCATTGCAACACACAGGTACTCCTTCCGTTCTGATTTAGTCTACATTTTAGAAAAAATAAGACAAACGAGTATTACATTTATTAGTATTATTTAAATATGTGAACAACCAATTCAATCTACATCGAAAATAACAACATCCAATAAAGAAAGCAAAATCACATCGTTTCCAGTGTTGTTGTTAACTAAAAGATAGAATGTAGAGTATTTTAGAACAAATTTTGAAGATAGAATGTAGACTATTTCAGAACGGAGGAAGTATTATGCTAGTACCATCCAATTACGAATGCAATAACCTGCAGGCTCTTTTTTTGAGGATCCAATCATCCAAAGTTCATATGAAAATCCTTTGAATCCAAGAGGCAGGTTAGTGGTGCACTGGTGCAACGACGCAAAGGACTCTTCTGTGGCAGAATGCTTCTTTAATCCGCATGATTCATAAAACATAGGAATAGCCGAATAGGGTAGGATTTGCATGTGCAAAAGAAAGATTGAAAAACACAGAAATTCTGCGGAACTAGATATCTGATTCATACAAATAGGATAAACATAGGAGGTAAATGATAAAGGTTAAACTAAATGTACAAAGTAAGATTGGATCACTATCATGCAATTCATGCCTTTGCCTGTTTTGTGTATAGGAGTGTAATAAAGAGATTTGACTGGATTGTACAATTACTTTCTTTCCCTTCGAAACCTAAGCCAAAGTAAAAATAAAAAATAAAAAAACTCCTTCACTTTTTCTATCATGCTCCATTTCTTTTAAAGAATGGAAAAAAATCAGAAATGAGTAGTTTCACCAATGCCTTGTTTGGTACTAGAGTTTTAGTGGGGATAATCCACTCCAAATTTAAATCCCCATTTATTCTAAATACATATTTGGTACTAGAGTAAGTGCGAATTTAATCCCTGTTAATTCCCACTTTTCTCCAAAATTTCAGTGTATTTCGTTCAATCCCCAATACTCTCCTACCTAGTAGTAGACTGAAGATGGGGTTTTGTGGGGATTGGATGACAGCAGAGGTTCACCCAATACTCTAGAGTATTATCCCAGCTAAAACACTAGTACCAAACAAGACCCAAAGGAAAAAAAATCCCTACTTCTATGTTTTTCAACCAATATTACTATGAATCAAAGAGGCCCTAACAGAGAAAGATAACCGGTAGATAGCTATTTGTACACTGTTTTTTTTTTCTTTCTGAAACGTCCTTCATACAAAGTTCACACACCATAATAGGTTGGTCGGTTAGTCATAGTAAACGTCCTTTCTAGCGATCGTACAACAATGTTTTGTGAAGTGAAGATAAAAAGATACAACATCACAACAAATTAAGCAGCCTATGTTCAGTGAAGTTTCACGTGTACACTGAAAAACACAAAATCACAATTTTTTACCATCCGGAGGAGGTACCTTTACACCCATAAGTCCAAGCAGATTGGAAGCTGGCCCAGGAAGGCCTTGTTGAGACGAGTACGAGTTAAGAAAGCTCTCGACAAGGTTTAAGTCCACATCAACTGGAGCCATCTCCCCATCACTATCAGCAGCATTTGAGGGACCCTGCAAGGCAAAATAATGCTGCTTAGGATTACTGGTTCAGTTAAATAAACAGCATCTCTAGCAAGAAAAATCACACCGGCGTCAAAGAGTTATTAACTGAGGATTCAAAATGACAAAAGTGCAGATATAAAATTTCTGTTCAATTGGCAAATACTACATGGCAAGACTGACGGATAAGCTGGATACACAACTGAACTTAAATAGAACCAAAATTGATCCAAATAGGAAAACCAAATGGAAGTAACAATTCCAAAGTAAAAGCAACCAATCCAGACGAAGTAACAAATAAAAGAGTTCGGTATGTGTCCTTAAAAGATTTTGCTATTAATGATTTTTCTCAAACAGACAAAGTTAAAAATAAAATATTATGTATATTTATTTAATGATTTATCCTTGAGTTCGGTATTTGCTATTAACTGAAAAAAAAAGAACGCGCGCAGCTAACGATATAAGTCCATATTACCGCCCTGAACGTGCCATTGAGTTAAGATTACGACCCTAGAATTTATTTTGGTTTAAAATAAACCCGGACAATAGAAGCGTCAAAATAATGCCGACTATCCAATAAAGCATCAATTTATCAACATTAAACATAAGAACTACAATGCACTGCACCGCATGGTGGCAAGATTTTACGATGTACTAGTTCAGAAAATAACTGACTGTAACAATAGGTGGATTCAGCAACAAGCACAGATTAGTGAGGGATGCACTTCTGGGTGTGGGTTTGGAGCAATCCACCAGCAAAACCGGAGCAGGCAAGAAGTTGAGGTAGACGCAGGAGACGGTGAAGCTGGGGAATTGCAGGCGGCAGAGCAGGTAGAAGGTGCCAGCCACGGTGACTAGCATGAGGATGACGCTACCACACCCAGAAGAAGCAGCAACAGAAGCTGCACTGTCAGGACGGCCGGTGCAGCCGACATAAACAAGGACGGAGACACCGAGGCTCTTTCACATGCTGATAATGGGCAAGTGATTGTGTCAGGGACAACTTAAGGCGTGGCTGGGCAGAGCAAGGAGTGGCAGCATGGAGACAACCTGCCAGCAGCAACCGGTGGTGGGCCGTATCGAGGAGCGTGCACACTGGTACAGAGTAGAGCTCACGAGAGAAAACAGAAGGGATAGGGGAAAAGGAGAGGAAAAACGAACAGTTTGAGTTGGCTATATGGAAAAGGAGAGACAAAGAGTTGACTAGGCCAAAAGCGAGTCAAATGGAAAGAGAGAGAGGGATATTTTAAACCAAACTAAACTTCAGGGTTGTACTGTAAGCTTGAGGACAAGCTCAAGGGGTACAATATAGAGTATAGACTTCTCTCACAGCTAACAGCCTTCTTGGAATGATTATAATTTTTGTGCGGCCACCGAGAAATATTTACATCTCACTTGAACTAAATACCGGTGGGCACATAAACTTTACAACCAATCCAAACAGCCCCTAAATGATAAAGTTTGTGGGTTTTGGCAGTTCAGCATATTTGATACCTAACTAGTCAAATTTAGTGTTTTTATGTGTTCACAGCATATCCTGCATATTGACATCTTTACATATTTGTGGCATGGTAGAATATAGTACACTTTGACCACTCAATCTTATTAGTGTTTGAGGAAGTTCCGAAGGAATTTCTGATCTATCGGAGTATGTGTGTGTGTAATCTGTTTCTACATTCAAACCCCACATGCTACACATGCAATCGAAGGATGCGTTTTTTACAAATCACACTTCCAATTCATTTTCTTAAAAACTAGGCAACAGTGAACGTAACAAACTACCATACTAATAACTGTCCAAAATGAAGAAGTTCGAGCCATCACAGTGTACTGCCCTATCTTAAACATTGTTGGTGTGATTTGTGGTTTTCGGGTCAAAAAAAGACCCCAAAGAATGTTTACCTCATCATTGGTGTGATGTGGTGCTCGAGAAAAGGTTTCTTTGATACTTGTGTTACTTAGCTCTTGATTCAAAGCATCTGAATATGACTCCATAAAAGAATCATCCATATCCTTGTCGCCAGCATCTTCAGCAGAATCATTCTCGTAATCAGAATCATCTGCACCGTTGAGAACATTTTCAAATTAGTAACACCCAGTTCACACCAAAACCGAATTCAGAGATCAAAGTTAACGACTAATGCAATAAAGACATGAGAATATATATAACAATACTGCAGATACTTATTAAGGAATGAGAAGTAGAAGGTAGTATACCAAAGTCCATGTCTGACGAGGAGGACTTTCTATCAGTTTCAGCATCGTTGCCGGCTTTCTCTTGCGACACCTTTCCTAGCACTGATTCCATGGCCTTGAAGAACTGGTTGACATCAAGGTCCACTGATTCCATCTCTTCCCTACATGAACAAAATAGGTAGATCAATACCAAATCACCATCCAGCTGAATAGATGCATAATAAAATGGCTACAGCAAAGGAGTCTAATTCCTCACAGATCGTTAAACATCACAAGTCCTGCAATCTATTTCATCTAGGATGTGCTAGAGATATAAGTCATGTATGTTTTTAGTGAGACAAATAATCTCTAATCACAGTCATGTGTGCACAAGGGATTGAGAGCCATTCTATTCGTTGGAAACTGAGAAATGGAGCTACTCCGTCTATTGGGGAGAATGTTAGCCAGAATGTAATCTTGTCATGATGTGACCTGCCCACATAGGTTGTGTGCAGGCTGTTGTGTGAATAGCACACATAGGTTGTGTGCTTGCTGTGTGTGAACAAGGCACATGAGTTGTGTCCTGTGTAAGTGAACAAGGCACATTGGTTGTGTACTGAATAGATTGGCATGTCAGCGGTTCTAGAAGTATCCAGGGCATGTAGGGAGAACTCTAGAATTAGTGCACATAGGTTGTGTAGGCATGTCTAGAAGTATCCAAGGTATTGTAGGGAGAACTCTAGAATTACGAATGTTCTAGAGTAAAGATATTTAGGAGTAGTATGAAAGATCTAGAGTTTGTAGAGTACTCTAGAAGTATGGTGTACTGTAGGGTTTGGACTGTGCCACATGGCTGTTAGACAAACAGCAACTTGTATTACCAGGGGGCCAAAGGCCACAATATATAGTACAAAAGACTTGAGGCACAAGAATAGTAAAGCTAGACAAATACGGACTCATAGAGACCTAGACCAATACTAATACTCCTTAACACTCCCCCTCAAATGCAAAGCGTATGCAATAGCATTGCATTTGAAGAAAGGCAAAACTACAAAAAAAAATGATAATCCAAATCCGCATCTTGAGTGTCATCGTAGAGTCTCCAAAACCTGTTGAGTCAAGCCGATCGAAGAAGAGATCGACACAAGCTGGAAGACGGCCGGAAGAAGAACAACATGTCACTAAAAGATCATAGCACAAGAATGCCCCCCTCACGTATGATGGGAAGACAAACCAACGTGGCCTCAGAGGTATACGTGGACCGGTGACAGATGGAGTCCCTGCCGAATGGAATGGACATCCTTGGGGACAGCTGTGTAAGACTTAATTTACCATAAAATTGGACGGAAAACTACTACAAAGATCACAAGAAACCCAGCTCAAAGTGAATGGAGAGAGAACCCCTGCGCCTTGGAAGGATCTGAAGCTGTTCGGACACTCATAGACAAGTGAACTCCAATCCAGGATCCCTCGAAAAGTGAAGTGAACTAGCCAGGTAGAACAGTCAGGTTAGGAAAAGAGTCAAACACAACCCTGTGCCACCGACAAACGTTTGACTTTGACTGTGTTTTTTTTGGGCTATGAAGATTCTACTTATACCCAATGATGGAACATTTTGAAAATATATTCAACAGGGATGGTAGTCTTAAGAAGAGGTACAGCTCAAGAGGCATATACGTGGACACCGAGGGACAATGGAAAAAAGAAAAGTGCGTAGATCACTGACAATGCAACAAATGGTGCATCCAAGAAAGACACACACCCACAAGAAGAAGATGGGCTGTCGAAAGATGGCACATCAAGAGAATCAAGCCACAGATGACCAAGCAGCAGCGGCAGGCTGACATATAAAGGTATGGCGGACTCGCATGACAAGAGAGACACGACAGATCAACGGATTTGGTGGATGCAGCGGAAGAACTAAAGCAAGATAAAGTCGAGACATACATCGTCAAATATCACTGAAGAGTGAAGAGAGACAGTGCCGAATGACAGACATGACACTATTTTGCAGCAGCAGCCCAAGTAATTCACGTGCAGACCAACAAGAGCAGCCCAGCATGGCCCAGAAGACGGCCAGGCAAGTCAACGCCCACGAAGAGCGGAACGGCAACCAGCAGCTGCTCACGAACCGCAGCCACACCAAGGGAAACCGACAGCCATGGGTACTCAGCTATGAGCTTCGAGGGCGAACGGCGACCTGGGCGGCCAGCGGAGGCCCGGACGGGCGGCGACCATGGCGGAGGGCACAGGAATCCATCGGAATCGGGATCTTCAGCAATCATACGTGGACGGGGCGACTCGATCTGGGAGCCAACCTTTCCATCAGCAGCAGTCAACGACCAAACATAGGTCTTGCAGGTAGGAGAGCATCGACCAGATGGATCTAGCTCACGAAGGAAAACTCGGGTGACGAGCAGCAGCGCAACAAACGGGAATAGGAAAAGCAGGGCAGGGAGATCCAACGTGAGCAACAGTCGACAGATGAGCAGCACACGCAGGTGTAGGTAGACAGACGCAGCAGTGTCAGAGCAGTTGATGAATGACGAGACGGCAAAAGAAAAAAAAATTGCAGCACGGAAGTTGCGACGTGCGGAAACCCTAACAAGGCTCTGATACCATGTTAGACAAACAGCAACTTGTATTACCAGGGGACCAAAGGCCACAATATATAGTACAAAAGACTTGAGGCACAAGAATAGTAAACCTAGACAAATACGGACTCATAGAGACCTAGACCAATACTAATACTCCTTAACAATGGCAACAATCTAAAGGGTCATGTACAAGTATAAATAGGGGTACGACCCCTCCCATGTAAGAAGGAAAACTAAGCATGGATTGCTATCCTAGCATAGGTTGCTGGGGTAAGCATGGGGCCCTAGCATAGGTTGTTGGGGCAAGCATGGGTTGCGCTAAGTCTGTAGGCATTCATTGCCAAGTATATTGTGTAGCATCCGTTGCTACATAAGCTAATAGAGGAAGAAGGCATCCGTTGCCTGAAACTATCGTGTGTTCTCCTCTGAAGTGCTAGTCCCTCATTTTCTGTTTTACTCAAAGGAGAGAATAGAGAGAACAGAGAACAGAGAGGGAACGAAAAGGTGTAAATCCTTGAGCTGTTCTGTCAAGGCAGCAAACAATGTTCTTTTCTCAAATGTCAGGCCTGATATAAGCTATAAAAAAATGAACCAGGACATGTATCCAACGCAAACAAAAACATATTACAAGGTTGCACACTACAGTGCTGGGGTACTTGATTTCCACCTGGCAATTAAATTCACAAGAATGCCATGTATCTAAGGATCTACCAGTTTGCACTTCACATTTATCATATTTTATGTTCGATGTTTCCAAATAATGTACACATTTCACTGAAACAAGGTAGTCTTTAAGATGAAAGTTTTGCTGGTGGTGCTCAGCCACCCGTTTGTGGTCGATGTGCTTCGCTATGGAACATTTAGCATGGTAATCTTCACTAATCGCAGCATGATTTTGCCATCATATATACAAGAAAGATGCTTTCAACTAATTGTTGCATCCAAAAGTATAACTAAGTGCTCCCGAAAGGCAGGCATAATACCAAAAGTAGCCAAGCATGGAATAGAAAGATCACAAATGAGTCTAGAAGAGAACCTGTTTGACGGAACTTCGGCTCCCTCAAAGCTTGACATTTTTCGAACAAAGTCCTGCATGGATTCCGTGATTTCTCCAAGATTAAAGTCGCTTGGCTGGGAGGTAGAACTGCTGGAAACATTTTGTTTCTGACCCTTTGTATGCTTCTTTAAAGCCTCGTACTCTTCTATTTCCTTCTGCCTCTCATGAAGTTCTGCATTCAGCTCATCCTCCCCATTACGAAGCCAAGAATCGTCATCACTCGGAGGAAGGTCAATGCCTTGAAAATCTTCAGCTGAGTACGGCATCGCAAGGATTTCATCTATTCGACGCACAGGTGCACTTAGTATCTCCCTGTGAAATACCACAGAAGTGTCAGTCAGAACAGTGCTGGAATCCACATTATGCATGGTAACTGAGGTCGTGACCTTTTAAATCAGGTAGCCCCAAGAGCTGTGCTTGACAACATTCAATGCTTTTGGTTACAGAATATTCTGGGCTTTTCGTGATGATTCCCTTTAACAAACATGGTACCACTCTGTAAATCTTATTTGTAATGTTCTTAATGAAAAAGCAACGCTCATGGCGGCTGCTAAACAATATACTGTAGTTATTTCTCTCAGTTGTAATTCCAGTAGAAACAGATAGATGAGAATCAAAATAGACATAATTTTAAAGGGTTGAAACGAAAGGAATAAATGGTAACATACTGAAAAGCTCTGACATAGCTAAATCCAAAACTATGAGCTGCAAAAAGTACCTTGTTCGTGAGAACAAACTGGAGGTCTTGTAATACTGCATTGCATCCTCCATGACCCTCTTATACTCCTTTGAACCAGGAAGCAAGCCCTCGAAGCACCCTGCCGCCTCCAAGCTCTTCCGGTAAACCTCCCACGTGCTCCCCTTCCCTTCCTCCACCTCGTGCCGCCTCTCCTGGTACATCATCTCGAACCCACACGCGATCTTCATCCCCAGCTCCGCCTCCACCCACCTGTCCGGACCCTCCTCCCTCCTCGGCATGGGGTAGCCCCTGGGCGCCTGGAAGCTCTGCTGCATGAGCTGGGCATACATCGCCCTTGTCATCCGCACGGACGTCCTCACCATCTCAACCCCGTCCCCGGCAGGACCCTTGAGGAACCTGCTCATCCTGGCGGCGTGCTTCATGGTGTCGACGTCCCGGTCGTAGAACCCCTCGACCGCGCGGGCGACGAGGCAGGGCTCCTCCGCGAGCACCTTGGCCACGGGCGCGGGCGCGACGACGCGCGCCGTGTGGAGGTTCGCCGCGGCCATCTCGGGCAGGTTCCCGGAGATGCGGCGCTGGATGGCGGCCTGGACGGCGTCGGGGGCGCGGGTGGGGACGGAGTCGTCGTGGACGGCGCGGAGGGCGGCGTCGAGCGAGGGCGTGGAGGGGAAGAGGGAGGGCGGGAGGATGTGGAGGTCGCCGCGGGCGATGAAGACGCGGTTGGGGGCCGTGTCCGGGTCGAGCCAGCGCGGGAGCGCGAAGGCGGCCTCGATGAGGAGGAAGTCGCCGTCGGAGTCCCAGGCGCGCGCGACGGTGTCCGGGAAGGCGCGGGTGAGGGCGAAGAGGAGGGCGACGGCGAGCCACTCGTCCGGGAGGGAGTCCCCGAAGCGGAGCGCGCCGTGGAGGTGGGGGATGGGCGGGGAGGCGCAGAGGGTGCAGGGGGAGGACGGGTCGGCGGGGAGGGAGAGGGTGAAGGGGTCGCGGTGGAAGAGGTGGGAGGAGAGGAAGGGGGATAGGTGGGAGAGGAGGGCGAGGTGGAGGGACTGCAGCGAGGCGAGGAGAGCGGCGGGAGGGAGGCCGGTGGGGAGGGGCAGCGGGTAGATGGCGTAGAAGAGGGTGTCGTCCGGCGGCCGGCGGGTTGGGAACGGGAAGGGGTTGGAGGAGGAGGAGGTGGCGGCGGCGGCCATGGGGATTCGAGTGCTGCAGCGGCGGCGGCGTTTGGGGCGGCGCTGCCGGCAGAAGTTCTCTTTCTTCCGGAGAAATATCTCCGGCCCAGCGGCTGGGCGGTGCGAGAAGGCGCTAGATTTGGCGATGATCGGTGCCGACCAAATAGGATAATGGGCCCATCAACTTTCGGGGCTTTTAGGCCCGAGCCCATCCTTCATTCCGCCTGCAGCAATCCAACAGATCATCAACATCGGCAGATTACTTATTTTGCGGGCAAATACGGAAATTCAGAACTGATCCCAGAGCACATGCTCCTACCTAATGAAAATGGACATTTAAGATGTCACCAATATCCTTTCGCAAAAAAAAAGATGTCACAAATATCATACTGTATCAAATTATCACATGTAAAGATTAATAGCCCATGCTTAGTAATAAAATTTCAAAGAAAAGTACATTTTGTTGTGACTTGTGTAAAAAGATATATTTGGTGCTCCAAAGACACTTCTTTACATCACTTCTTTTTAAATATTTTTTCTTAGGAAACAATATATGTATTTGGATTTTGAACAGAGATTTGGTGCACATGGCACCATTGATCGCTTTAAAAAAAGTAATTGAAAATCATATTTCTAAGTTTTAGAAAAATCTGAAAATAAATCATATGTAGCAAATATTGTATCACACAAACGTGTAAACTTTCAATTGGAAATAATGCGTATTTTAGGCTACACCAAATGTGTGGATCTGAGTATAGTAATTCAAATCTCCAAAAAAAAAGTCAGACTTTATTGTTTTTGTGTAGCTTAGAAAAAAATTGAGATTTTGTACTTCAGTGGGATACATCATCGGATCCTTCTAGAATTTGGTTATGTACTTTTTTGAATATATAAATGTATTTTTTATTTTTTTAATACAGTAAGAGCACTGGCGTCTAGGATCCAAAATGACTTTTAGATTTTCCTTACGAAAGTTTGCAGACATGTAAATACACAACGTAAAAATAATTAAGATTTATTTGAATTTGTGTAACATTTTTTTCAAATTTATTTTTTATCCCGTAGTATATGCTCCCGGAAGCCAAAATGCCACGTCTCACATCATACCTCTAAATAAACGATAAGGCGGAATAGCTGTTAGCTCTCCCAAGGTAGAAATCATTTGTCTACCTTTTTATTTATTTTGTTTTGCAATTTTACGAAATACAAGAATATTTGCCTATGAAGTGTATGAAATACACTGCACAAAAACAAAGTACGGAGTACATTGCACTGAGTACACAACATGAAGTACACTGCACGAACAACACAGAGAACCGACAACAGGTATTACCAATAGATGCACGGATGCAGATCGCGATGTTGCGCGTCTGGAAAGTACAGTCTGATCCCACAAATAGCTCACGGAGATCCATGAACTCCTTCATCTCAAGCTTCACACATGCAACACCTCTATTGTATCCACGCGTACCGGAGGAGCACCGGACAGAGGATCGCATGAGGTGATCTTGCCCGATGTGGGAGTGAGACCAAAGTGATGGCTAGGGTGTAAGAATCCACAATTTTTCAAACTGGCAGATAAGACAGTTTAAATTCTGCAGGGCCTATGGGCTGAGCAGAGTTAACCAGATTGCAGTGTTGCACGTAAGTATGCTCACTTCACTAATACAAAAAAAGGTAGGGGCAGATTATAATTACACTTTGGAGCTTTCTGGCAGATAGTCAGTTCAAATTATGCAGGCCCAATGGGCTGAGCAGCGTTAATCAGGTTTCAGTGTTGCATGTAAGTAGCTCACTTCACAAATACAAAAAAAGGTAGTGGCAGATTATAATTACACTTTGGAGCTTTGTTGACACGGAGGAATGTGGATCAGAAGGAAAAGTAAAAAAGGCTGGAGTCTAACCTGCATCTGGAGCACATGAAACCTAAAGAATCAATATTGAAACTTGAGTGGAACAAAAAAAGAATGTATAACCTACAAGGTCAAATTGCCTATGGAAAATTGAACTGTCTTGTAAAGAAAATCAGCAGAAATATTGGTGCAGTGCACTCTAGAATTCATGAACTAGGCGAGGAAATTATCCATCATATGGTTGATAACGTCAGCTCCATCTGAGTTAAGCCAATAGCTCTTCACCTGACGTTGATAGAGTAAAGAGAAGTACCATAAGAATGTAAGTATTGTCACACCGGCATATTCTAGTATGAAATAGTGAATGAGGTATCCAGAACATCAAGGCCAAAAACTGTTGAAAGGGTTTTGCCACCAAGCCATTGTCATTTTCACTTCACGTTCTTTATGTTTCTTCTTTATAAGTACTGAATTATTATATGTAAATTATCCTCCTGTCGAATATACTAGAACATGGGTACCAATGCCATGCAAACTCTTTATGCTAATGATATCATAGTGCATTGGACTAGATTCACATGCAACTAAAAGAATGCCCCTCAGATTCTCCGAGCAAAGTTCAGATGCCACTCGATGGAAGCAGCAAGATTCAAAGTGATTATTGCGATGCCAATAATGAAAACAATACTGTTTTTCACGAACTGGTACAGGACTCTAGAGGATTGGAAGGCGACCAGGGTCACTAGGAGAACTCATCTAGGATTCCATTCCCTTCGCCAGCGATGCCGCTGGTCCGCTCCGCCTCCGGTGGCCTTGGGGCCTTGGAGGTGTGGCAAACCACGGCCCCTCGCTGGCGGGAGGGTTTTCGTTCTTTGTTTAGGTTGTTTTCCAGTGTCTTTTTCGGGATGGTGAGGCGGCGGCTACATGTGAAGTCAGAATAAGGTCGTCCCCACCCTATCCTCACTCCGGTGGTGCGTTTAGCGTCATCGGAGGGGGGTGCGGAGTCGTGTGCCCGGATCTCATGGGATCCGGTATGTTTTTTTTATTCATTGGTGTGGTTTCAGGTCAGCCTTAGTCTCTTTCGATCTACGGTTGTCATCATTGGTGATGGTGGTTGCTCTGGTGCGCTGGTCCTTTGGGGCCATAGCACGACGACTTCCCGCCTGTCTACTACGACAAGCTTTGCCTGGCTCCGGTGATGGAGGGGCGAGGACGGCGGCGCACCTTCAGCTCGTGCTAGAGTTTGTAGTTGTCTCTAGGTGGTCCAAAGACCTATCTGTAATTTTTATTACTTTTGGGGCTGTTTGTACTGCTACTGAGGATTATTAATAGATGGACAGAATTTTCGCAAAAAAATAAATCAATGAAAACAATACTTTGCTCAAAATACAGGCAGTAGGTTCAAAAGGTGAAAATTAGTACCTGTATGGTGTTATGAGCAACCAATCTTTGACCACTTTTCTGGAAGCTCACGTCAACACGTTCCCACGGTACTTGTGTCAGGCCTCTTATCATCTCCTCTGAACATGCAACGGAAAATATAGCCACTTGTCAACAACTGATGAACAATGACTTAACAAGTTTGGACGAGCTAACAGCTCGTTATGAAGATAATATCGAAGTAATTTTAAACTGGGCATGCAGGAAACTGATAAAAGCATCAAAATCAGTCCATGCAACCAAACTTACTAAAACTGCTAAAAAAATCCCAAAAGGTTCAATGTAATAACTCAATCAGAAGAGACTGGAAACTACATGGTATGCAACCATAATGAGAATAAAAAAATGTTAAATGGCTCTTCGTAGACTCTTAGTTCCTACATCTCAAGTGAAGAGCAGATGACAGAAATTCAGCATACCTTCCGGGTCATAGAGATTAGTATTGACTTCGGTTTCATTACTGTTTGTAATTCCTCTATCAACATGAACAATATGTGGATACTTCTCATCACGAACAAGAAGTCGGTGCTGTGAAAAGGGTTGAAGAAAGGTAAACACATGCAACAGGAAGTGCAAATAAAAATCAGAAGGTTTACTTACAGGGAAGAAACCATAAACATGAAACCATTCCTGATACATACTTTTGGCAACTCGTGTTGACGCCGGATTGATGATGTTCTCCACCCCACCATATCTTTGAAGCTGGTTAAGTGGGTATATAGTCAGAAGTAAAATGTGAAATTCTGAATAAACAATGAACACAAGTTTGTCATTCAAAAAGTTGAAGGATACGGTCAAAATTCGCATTCGCATATGCCACACGTCGTTTGAAAGAGCGCAATCCTGATCTGCACAAGGGAACATGTTACACTAGGACATGATGCCCTATACATGCTTGAACTTCTTTGGACAGCTAATGGACAGTACGCTTAAAATAAATTCATTTCTATACAACTCAACAACAATATGAAGATGCCCTAAAAAGAATATCTGAAAACAAAAGGAGGAGCATACAGAAAATAACCTGAATTTTATGTCATCACAGTCATCAACCATTTGAAGCAGAAGTGGACGCCTTCCATCATCACTATCTGTAAGGAATAAATGCTTTCCAGTTCTTCCAACAAGCAAATGTGCAGTTTCTGACGCTCTTCTCTCCAGGAAAGGCAAGCCACATAGAAAAGGGAGCTGGTGGAAGAATCTGAACATGAGACTAACATTACTGAAGCATTTGAATGCTCTTGCTTTATTTCAATTTGAAATTGAAGTTCTTACTTGCTCTATTTGGACAATCAAAATTAATTTTAAATAGGGTTAAGTGCATTTTTGGTCCCTCATGTCTTGCAGAAGTCTAACTTTGATCCCTCAACTCTGTTTTGGTCTACACCCGCCCTCAAACTCTTAATTAAGTCTAATTTTGGTCCCTGATAGCGGTTTAACGATGGTTGACTGGCTTTTTACTCTCTTTTTTGCCACCATGGACAGATTTGGACAGGTTTAGTCCATGTAGGACCATCTCATCTCGAGATCAGTTATGTAATTAGCATTACGAACATTCACCGACGAGATCATGATCATTATCCGTTTGGCGTAGTAACCGTAACTCTTCCCCAACTACCTAGCGGTGGCGCCTGACACTACGAGGGCGGATAAGCCAGGCGGGAAAGGCAGAAGCGGCGGAGATGCGAGGGCTTTTGCGTCGGGAGGGAAGGCGGAGACGGCTGAAGTGGCGAGGACGGCTGCAATAAGCAAGAAAGGCAGAGGCGGCACACATGTGTGTTAGGGCAAGGGGATTTCTTCTATTTGTTGACTGAGGACAAATGATCCCACATAGTTTAAACCGGCCAATTTCATCGACGATGGCCAAAAGAAGAGTCAAAAACCAGTCAGCCATCATTAAACCGCTATCAAGGACCAATATTGGACTTAATTAAGAGTTTGAGGGCAGATTTAGACCAAAACAGAGTTAAGGGACCAAAATTAGACTTTTGCAAGACTTGAGGGACCAAAAGTGCACTTAACCCTTTTAAATAAGAAAATAATACCTATCAACTTGTATGACTAGTTAATAACTTTCAGAAATTTGTATCTTTGTACAGGTTTTCCATAGCTTAATATTAGAATATCAAATACATGACTCCACTAATCTATTATGCACTCAAATCACAATGCGGTAGAAAAATAAAGAGATCTGATTTAGTGGACCCTTTTATATTTATGGATCACAACCGTTAGATCTTCAAACATATCCCAGCTATTATATCTTCATAACAACACCTACAGAGCCAACAGATCTTCATAATTGTACCTAAATAAAGAGGTAATAGCACCGGGCATACAACAACTTGTTCACTAGGTGCATATTCATACAACAAGTTGAAAAATGTGGTGAACCGGTACAAAAACTTGTTATGCATGTGCAAATCCATACAAAGTTGTTCTGACCTTGACACCAGGCATTAATATTTATAGAAATAAGCCCCTGTATATTTTTTATGTATCAAATGAGGGTTTTTTTGAAAAAAAAATCAAATGAGGGTTAACGGCACAATTGCTTCACCTCCAATTCGCGGCAGTGCTTGAGCTTGACCCGGCGGAGCGTTGAGCCCCTAGAGACCCTCGGAGTAGGGGAGCCGGCGGCATCCAGAATTGTGCCAAAGATGTGGCTGCCGGCGATGGAGAAGATGCGTAGCTCCTGGCGTTTAGCAGCAACACAGATAGGAAGATTGGTGTTCCCAGGAAGGCCTACATGGTTGTGCGTCAGGTGCTCGACCTGGGCCAGGTCGACAGGCAGCGACCTGCCCGCGAGGTGCGTGAGCCCCAGCCCCATGAACGTCAACAGCAGCCTCGGCTGATCCTACGCCCGTGCTGCCGCGTACCCATGCACGTTCCTTGCGTCCACCTCTAGGCTCTTCCGCCCGTGTTCTTCTCGAATGCCAACGACCACAAGCCCAAACTCGTGAGGCAAAGTGATTAATCTGAAGATTAGTAACTTTCTACTCGCGAATTGTATCATATACCAGTGTATGCGCTTCATCAATCAATTCACAGAGAAACTAAGGAGAAGCAAAAAAACAGGGGACCAAGCACAAGCAGCTAGTGCGAGCACGCACCTACAACCGGAACAGGCAGCAGCGAGCGCAGCCGCATCGGGGCAGCACCGCTGAGCAGAGCACGGTGGAGTCACCCTTCAGCAGCACGTAGGGCTCCGCAGCCTGCCTACCGGCTCCTCCAAATTCGCAACTCCGCACCGAGGACTTTGTGAACCGTCGTCGTCTGCAACTCTGCATCGCGCACGAGTGCGTGCGAGACAGCGCATAGGCCATAGGGCAACAACAACCTTGCCACCTAGGCGCACGGAGACGGTGAGCCAGGCAACGGCGTTCATGGAAGCGGCAAGGAGGCAGCAAGCTGGTTGGCCTCAAACTGCGATTTCATAGCATTCGTGCAGCCAAGAGCACGTCTCGCGAACATGAGCCGCCGATGTCGTCGACGGCGCGCCCGCGGTCACCGCCACGACGTCTGTTCCCTAGCAGGTGTGCCGCGAACCCCCGCAGCAACACGCATGCCTGCTCTTCGTAAACAGCTCGTCGGTGGACGAGAGCTGGGCGTCCAGAGCGTCGCGAACTCCGCCGCATCATGCTCATACTCGTGAAAGACATCTCGTGCAGGCCGCACCTTTGTCATCAACCTTAGCGCATGGGCCTCGCCGGCGAGCTCCGGCTCGAGCTCGACGCGCTACACCTACACACGCTGTCGGCGCTTCATGTCTAGAGGCAAGGATGACGTGCTTCCGGTGGATTCGGGAAAAGAGGACATGTCTCATTTGCTATAAAAAACTAACCGGGACTTTTATGTAAAAATAACGATGCTACGTGTGAGGCTCAGAACGACTTTGTATGAGTTTGCACATGCATAGCAAGTTTGTGTACCAGTTCACCACAACTTTCAACTTCTTGTATGAATTTGCACCTAGTGCACAAGTTGTTGTATGCCTAGTGCTATTACCTCCTAAATAAATAAGAAGTTCTCCTCACAGTTGCCTGGGGCACCAGGCTAGTTGCACTAAATAATGATTGCAATGAATGAAGTGTACCAGTTGATTCTCTCTTCTATATAGCTCAAGTGGGTATAAAATATAAACCAGTGAAAGAGACAGTTAAGCAATCAAATTCGAGTTTATAAAACAGTGAAAGCGATCAGTGTTACCTGTTTGTTTCCACTTGAACCCAGATGTGGTGATGCGAAGGTTATAAAATTCATAGGTTCTAAGCCGGCAATGAGACCCTCTAATCGTTCACCTTCATTTCGGCTGTTCCCAACAGGAGATTTAATTCTGATATTGCGTTCATAAAGCCTTCCAATAGCGTATCTGGCAACAAGACCGCCTAGAGAGTGTGCCACAATTGAGATCTTCTTCACACCTCTTCTTTGCTCGACAACTGATAGAACCTATTTTTGTTCCATTATTTACGAATATGAAATGATGTCATGAAAGCTTAGTTCTTTCATTAATAAAAAAAAACAGATAAGATCAATGGATCTAGTTTGTCTTGGTATAATACCAGAGGGTACTTAGCAACTCTAGTTTGTCTTGGTTTAATATCAGATGGTACTTATCAACTCAGAGAGTGAAGTTTGATTAGTAACAACTTATCATGCTATCACCTCTAGTTTATAATTAATCAGCTAGTAACAATTTGGCATCACTCATTCACTCTACATGCTACGCAATTAACCACAACTAGTTTGTGATTTATCAGCTTAGGTGCAGATGCCTGGGGAGTTGTTCGCTTCCATCATCTAACAAAAAATCAACTTAAAAGAAGATGTTGTATACAAGATACAAACTTCCACAAAATAACACATTTCACATCAACAAGATCTTTATGTGTGCACAATAACAAGTAGTCAAGTACACCATGCGCCAATGGGGTTAATTCACATTAGGAAGGCACAAACAAGATGGATCGATGAAACAGACAGTAAGAGTGCCTCCAACAATCTGCCTTAGCTATTCCTAAGACTAAGAGTATGGCACATTTCCTATGAAATGTAGTGTAACAGAATACTTAGGAAAAATCCTATCGGATTGAATCTTACATATCAAACAACTCGCACAGGAAAATTCCTAAGGTTTCCAATCCTTCAACGTTCGATAAAAAAATCTTTGAATCAAAGAGGCCCATAGTCAGAATAAGTACCTCATTCGCTAACCTTTCCCCCATTAAGTCGACTCCATCAAATGTCTGTGTAGCAGAGTTGCATTGACTCCCTGCAAGAAAAACCACGGTCTAAATCTCCTTATAGGAAAACAATAAAGAATAGGCAGAAAAAAAGGATGTATCTTATGTTCCTGCAGTGCAGAGTTTCTTTAAATCTGGACCAATAAAGAAAACATGAATGACCTCCAGTCGTGTTCTGAATCACACTGGTACCAAAGCAGATGCTACATACAACAAAAGCAAATAATACTACAGATAAAAATAGCATTGGCCCATGCAGATTTTATCGTATCAATATTTACTAGTAATTTTTATGATGGTTTGGTGGGTACTATCACTCCATCTAATTCAAATGTGTGCTGCAAAACCAACAGAAAAACAAGCGTTTTAGCATGCTTACTGTACATGATGGTTCTCCCACCTGCTAATCAAACTTGACAGTTGTTATCTGTTTAATCCCACACAGGCACTTATATTCGGTTAACTTTGTTTCTAAATCTCAACTATATTTCTTCAGCACAAGTCTAGACTCTAGCAGAACTCCAATTACCAAATAACCATTCGATTTTTTAGCTATCATGAAGCGGCAACACTCACATACAGGTGCACGCAGACAAATGGCAATATCTTACTCTACCTAGCAATATAGTTCAGAAGATACTACGCTATTTAGAAAACCAGCAGCAAGTCCCGTAGCATGTGGATTTGGGTTACTCACGATGAACGATCACTTTGTGTGGCATCCGCCTCACGAACTGCTGTGCCGCAAACTTCCAGTCATCCGCGCTGTAATCCAATGGATCAAATTTAGGCACTGAAACCAACAGTCTCCAAGTTGCACAAACCGACCGCGCGCAAAGACGACGAAAATAAACAGTATACTCGGATCCACCTCCCCACGAGGCCATTGACCATGACGACGAGGTGCTCGGGGAACACCCCGCCCTGCTCTACCTCCACCTCGGCCTGAGCGCTCCAGACGTCCTCCCCTCCGCCGCGCGCTGGCTCCGTTTCCACCTCCGGCCCCTTCCGCTTCGCCTCCTTCACCGCCACCGCGACCGCCGATGCTGACGGCGCGGGCACCGGCGCCGGCCTGAAGCAGCCCATCCAGCGCCCGCTGCTACCACTCTCCGCGGCTGGAGGACGGAGCGCCAGGCGGAGCCGCGCCACGGCACGCGGCCAGCGGGACTGGGACCCGGGGGTTGTTGGAGTGGCGGCACGGCCCATCGAGGCTGTGCCGGCGGCGATCATCCGACGAGGAGGTGGGATGAGTGGAGTGG
The DNA here is from genome assembly GCF_022539505.1 of Lolium rigidum. Lineage (NCBI taxonomy): Eukaryota > Viridiplantae > Streptophyta > Magnoliopsida > Poales > Poaceae > Lolium > Lolium rigidum. Next base: position 110,310,543 of record NC_061508.1, on the reverse strand, counting down.
GGCTTGCTCCGAGACCTAGATGCGGCGGTGGTAGTTGCTTCGGAGGGAAGGTGGAGCTGAGGACGGAGAAGCTTCGGGCGAGCAGGAAAGATGACAATGATTTGTACTGTGCAACGACGGTGACGAAAGGGCAAACTGTTTGTTTTCCTATATAAACAGATTATTATTATTAATTAAAAAGAATAATTTGCTTGGACGGGGCTGTAAAGCGAAACTAGGCCACATTCACTTCATGGTTTCAACCAAAAAAAGGTACGGAGTACTCACTTCAGGTCACATAAGATTTTCTAAGAGCATATTTTTATGGCATGCTATTAACTGAAAATATTGATACAAGTGTGGGATGTATACAAACTGGATCCTAGTGAGCATACGAGGTGCAAACTAGCTCATTGGTCATCCGATATGAATGTTTATGTCCATTGATAATGGGATTATATCCTTGGGTAAAATGATATGATGGGCATACCTAATAGAATTATTGCAACATGGTTAAGTCATAAGTTCATCATTGCTATAATTATGAAAGTGTAGTAACATACTCCTTAGACCGTGAGATCATATATAATCGCTCTGACAATAGACTGCCTTGACTACATCAACCGTCAGACCGTATTAGGGTGATCATAAAGGTGTTGCTCATGTATTACGAATGTGTAGGAGTATGTATCAAGATCGTTATTTGTTCATCCGTGTGACGGAAAGATACTCTAGGACCACTCGGTGAGATTGCATCTATGAAATTGTGTAGCATATGACTAGGTCATAATGATGGAATACCACGGGAACAAGTTAAATAGCCCATGTCGGTAACAAGATTGAACTAGGTATGATGATACCGATGATCAGGTATCGAAGTAACAAAGAGAATTTGACTCAATGTTTATGGTTCGACTACATATGTATATTTGTGGAATACACATAGGTCATTATGGGCATCCAAGTCTCGTTGATAATCACTGATCGAAGAGGCGTCTCCCATCATGTTTGTAGTGTTCCCGAACTGTAGGGTAGCACATTTAAGGGTTTGTAGATGTTTGGAGAAGCCCCTTCAAAATAGAAGGACGAATTACGGTATCAAATAATCGCAATGATTATTTGATCCCACCTGGCTTGATTCCAAGCTTGGGGAGATCTATAACGCCTTGTAATCTATCTCCTTTAGTTTGCATATTTACTTTCCAACATGCATTTAGTTCGAAATTTGAGAGTGAAGGATTGCATTAGTGCTTGTTTAATTTCCCTTGAAGAGTGAAGGATTTTTTATCCAATGAACTTTGAGCCATTATTTTATCTGAAGTGCAATTAAATTATGATTATTGCATTAGATGTATGAATTAGGATGAGTATAGTTATACTTGCATCATGATAATGATTTTATGGTCCTCCACACCAGTAAGCCTTGGTAGAATATAAGAAAATTATTTACAAAGCATATTATGATCATTGGTTGCTTCATGTGAAAGAGAAATAAAAGTAAAAAAAAGAAGAAAGAAAGAAGAAGAAACATAAATAATAAAAGAGAGTACAAGGAGGAAAAGAGTTGCTCGTAAATTTCATGAAGAAAAGCTAACTTCATGATTTTATGATATGTAGATAAAGTAGTCTTGTTGTCTACTATCAAACATTGAAAGGTGTGGAGGCCTAATGACCCACAAATATAGGGGACCGCAACAGTCTTCGAGGGAAGTAAAACCCAAATTTATTGATTTGACACAAGATGAGGTAAAGAATACTTATAAGCCTTAACATCGGAGTTGTCAGTTCAGCTGCACCTGAAAAATCACGAGTAACAGGGGTGATGTGAAAGCAGCAGTAATAATTGTGAGGGCATGGCAATGCATGCTATGATAACATAAAAGTTACTGTAGTATTTAATTGGGAAATACAACATAATACATAGACCGTAATCCAACTGCATCTATGGCTAATAATCCACCTTCAGGTTATCATCCGAACCCCTTCCAGTATTAAGTTGCAAGCAGCAGACTATCGCATTAAGCAATATGTGTAAATTAAACAATAGAATTACCCTCGAATAAATCATTGTTATTTTCTCCATAGTAGCAACATCACATCTACAATCTTAGAAGTTAAACGTCACTCTCCCAGAAAACTAGAGGCATGAACCTACTATCGAGCATAAATACTCCCTCTTGGAGATACAGGCAACTACTTGATCAAGGTAACTACAAGCACCGGAGAGCATGCAAGATCTTAAATAACAATAGTATGATAATATGATGAAAAATCTGATCACAATTCCACAATTTATCGGATCCCAACAAACACAACACCGATTACATCATATGGATCTCAATCATCTAATGCAGCTCATGAGATCATTGTATTGAAGTACATGGGAGAGAGTACCAACTAGCTACAGCTGAGAACCCGTAGTCCGGGGGAGACTAATCACGAAGCATCATGGAGTCGGAGTGGAGGCAGTGGGGTCGATGGAGATGGCTCCGAGGGTCAATCCTCATCCCGGCAGGGTGCCGGAACAGAACTTCTGACCCCCGAAACTCGTCTGGACGATGGCGGCGGCGACGAAACTTTTCGTGGATGGAGGCTTGTATATTTAGGGTTTTTGCGTCGGGAGCTTTATATAGGCGGAAGATCTAGGTCAGTGGGGTGCCTAGTAGCCCCACGCCTACCCTAGGCGCATGCCAGGTCTAGGCCGCGCCTAGGGTGGTTTGGGCGCCCTGCTGCGCCTCTTCGACCCCCCCCCTTCGGACTCCGTCTTCGTTTCGGTAAAATATTGACTTCGGTTTTTGTTTCGTCCAATTCCGAGAATATTTCCTGTACAACTTTTCTGAAATACAAAAACTACATAAAATAGGGAATTGGCACTGTGGTATCTTGTTAATAGGTTAGTGCCGGAAATCATATAAAAGTGCAACGAAGTGTGAGCCAAACATATAGAAATTGGTGTAAAACAAGCATGGTGCATAAAAAATTATAGATACGTTTGAGACGTATCAAGCATCCCCAAGCTTAACTCCTGCTCGTGCTCGTCCTCAAGTAGGTAAGTGATAACAAAAATAATTTTTGAGGTGACATGAGGCCAACACAATCTTGATCAAGTTATCGTAAAAGCATTGTGAGCTGAGATCAAAGTACTCTAAACATAGGCATGATAAATATAATTCTAACCATAGAGCTTAGCAACTATATGTTATAACATGAGAAGTAACTCAAAAAAAATCATGAATAATAATGCACTGAAAGCAACTTGTTTGTTTATGGGCATAGCGAAAACATAGCAAAGTGGTATTCAGTTTGCCCTTTATGAAGTAGGCAAACATAGATGCTAGAACACCTTTAAAGTTTAGAAGGTGACTAGATATAAATAATTTGAGAACAAGCAAAAGTCATAATCATGAATCAATCAATAATAAATTTTGTGACTATGCACATTATACTCAGAATGAAAACTATGATCTCTTAGTGGTGCATAAAGCAAGAAGATGAAGACTCAATCATAAAAGTAAAAGAAAGGTCCTGCACAAGGAAGCAAGATTACTCATGTGCTAGAACTTTTTATTTTAAATGCAATAGGAGTGTTGAAAATGTATTTTGAGAGGTATGCATGTCTATGTCAATGAATGGCATCAAACAATCTATCATCCTTTCATATAGTGACCTCAAGAGCGTCTTCCATGTAGTTCTCCATTGCACACCATTATTTAGGATCTCTCCAGTACATAATGTGTGGAGCATTATTTGTTTATTTGTTTATTTTATATTTTATTTGTGATGGGCACCCGGTTGCCTTGCTCTTTTTGCAATATTAAGGAACTTACCACATTATTAATGCTTATTCAAGGTGTGAAGTCATGAAAATACAATAAACCATTCAATACTTCCTCATGAGCTAAAACAAAACACAAACATGTAGCAATTTTGAAGGTTTAAAGGTAGCACACAAGCAATTCACTTTGGAGTGGCGGTGAAATAACACATATAGATAGGTATGGTGGACACAATTGGCAAACTTTGGTTTTTGGTGGTTGGATGCACGAGTAGACCTCATACTCAGTACAGGTGAAGGCTAGCAAAAGACTGGGAGCGACCAACTAAGAGAGCAATAATGGCCATAATCATGCATAGCGACAAAGCATTATTAATCAAAGTATAAAGTGATATTACAAGTCAAAAACTAAATGATCATAGAGGCTTTAGGTGACTGGTTTGTAGTCATAACATGGTGTAAGCATGTGCCAAGTCGCCCAATAACAACATTAAAGGAGAATACCACAATACTATGTGTTTGTATGGTGGAAACAACACATGATTTTTTCAATGGCGCATTAAGCACTCTCAAATATTTGAGACAAGTCATGCTACAATAATAACTACTAATCGTATGATAAGAATAACATCCAACATGACATGCCAAAGTCTATGCCACAGTCTAGACAAGCTTCTTTTTGCATCACTATAGGCATGAAACATTTTACTCGTCTTCAACACCAATCAATTTATTTTAAATAAGTCTCATAGATAAAAATCAATATGGACCAGAGAGCTAATCATACAAAATAAATAATACTAACGAGCTCTGAGCATAATTCGATTGAAAGAACAAGAGCTAATCGCAGTACTAGCAAACTAGAACACCCACCGAACAATAAGAGTGAAAACTAGAGTGTTCTATCCAATGAAAATGGAGCGTGTCTCTCTTCAAAACAAATATGTTGGGGTCCAACCATATGCTACAGCAACCAAAAGAGAAGAAAACTAAAAATAAAAACAAAGACGCTCCAAGAACAACACATAGCATATGAAGTCACAAAAATATAGCGTATTGAAAGATGACTTGATACTTTGTTGATGAAGAAGGGGATGCCTTGGACATCTCCAAGCTTTGCCGCTTGTACCTCTTGGATATTTCTTGGGGTGACATGGGAATCCCCAAGCTTGAGTTTTTGTCCATCCTTCATCTTATTACATCATTCTTCTTTCCCTACACTTGAAAACTTCCTTCATAAAAAACTTCACACAATTCTTATTAGCAGTATTAGTGCAATCAAAATAACAAATCCACTTGGTTCATTTATAACATAAATCAAATATCTATTAAAACATTTAGCTACTGTATCATTTTCTTTGAAAATCTCCTTCTCTCAAAAGAACTCAAAAAAACAAGAAAGAGATCAAGCGGCAAATGCAAATGGTGATAGAAATCTGTCAAAGCAGAACAGCGGGTAAAGATCGATTTTTTCAGAAAATTCTGTTTCTCACCTCGAAAAGTGGTCAAGTAACAAAAGTTAGATAATAACCTGGGGCATATTAAAAAAAATGGTAGCTCAAAATTCAGCTCTGGCTATTTTTACGAATTTTTATGGTGATAACACGGAATCTGTTTTCACGACAGCAACTTCCCCAAATATTACTTTCTTCCTATTATAGACTATTCTTGGCAAAAAAAATGAAATAAAAATGATAAGGAGAGGTTATTAAAGAGGTAACAACTTCCAAGACTCAACATAAAATAAAAATTACAGAAATAAAACAATGGGTTGTCTCCCATAAGCGCTTTTCTTTAACGCCTTTTAGCTAAGCTCGGTAATTTCAGAATATGCTCACATAAGAATATGAATCGAACCAAAAGAGAGAATCAAGGAGCAAACAAAACACATTTAAGTCTAACCCACTTCCAATGCATAGGAATCTTGTACCTAAATAAATTCACAAAGAACAAAGTGACAAGCATAGGAAGATAAAACAGGAGTAACTTCAAAACTTTCAGCATATAGAGAGGTGTTTTAGTACCATGAAAACTTCTACAACCATATTTTCCTCTCTCATAATAATTTTCAGTAGCCTAATGAATAAACTCAACAATATAACTATCACATAAAGCATGCTTTTCATGATCTACGAACACATAATTTTTATCAAGCTCAAAAATAGTGGGATTAAAACATTCAAATCTATTTTTACAATTTTATAACAGGATGATTGATCATTCTCAAGAGGTATGGGACTCCAATATAAAGTCAAGACCCCTCCAATCTCATTTTCATTAGTAGTAGAATTAATATTATCAACCAATATAGGACCATCATCTAGAGCTTTATCATAAACATTTTCTAAGCAAAACTCTTTAGTACCATGCATTTCGAAGTTAGGCACAAATAAAGGATTATCATAAGATTTATCAAAATAGCAAGGATTATCATAGATAACAGGAGCATATTTTTTATCACAAGTTTTACTCATAGTAGATATTTCAAGAGAATCCACTGGAACATAGCATTCATCCAACTTTGGTAAGCATGGGGGCTAATCAAATAATGTAAGAGATAAAGAGTTAGTCTCATTAGAAGGTAGGAATGGGTAGCTAATCCATTCGTCCTCCTTTTGTTCATCACTCTCCTCCTCTTTTTCATCTAATGAGCTTTCAAGTTCAGGTATTTCTTCTTCCACAGGTTTCTGCAAATTGTGGATACATTCTTGTGCATTAATGAGTCTCTCTTTATAATCAATGATATAAAAATTATTGCTGAAATTTTCTATGCAATAATCAAGGATAGAAGAGACATATTCTTTGAGGTCTTTACAAGCAACACAGGTTTCATAACTTTTAGACATGAAGGATTCTATTTCAGAAGCTCCCATAAATAAAACAATTTGTTCTACTTTTTCGAACCCAAGATGAATATAGTTATTCCAATGATAGTTCGCAATTAAAACTTCTTTACTAAAGCCACATTGGAATTTAAGATGTTTAGTATCCTGTTTAGAGCAACAATTTATATCATGGCGTTTAAGCAAGATTTTAGCAATTGTATTCAATTTTTCTAACACGGCACTCATGACTTTACCCTTTCTTGATTCTCTATAATTCATATATAATTCTATAAGCTCCATACAGGTTGTGGGTTGTTCCATAACAATAGTTTTTAATTTTTCGGTTTTTCAATTTTTATTGGATTTTTGGGTATATAAGAAAAATAAAACAAGACAAAAGTAAACTAAGCAAAATAATACTAGATAGAAATAAACTAGACAAAAGTAAACTAAGCAAAACAAAATAAAATAAAAACAGAGAGAGAGGTAGAGTGTACTCCCCAGGTGAACTTATGAGTAGAGCTATGCTCCCCGGCAACGGCGTGATGGCGTGTAATACACACGTTCGTTGGGAACCCCAAGAGGAAGGTGTGATGCGCACAGCAGTAAGTTTTCCCTCAGTAAGAAACCAAGGTTTAATCGAACCAGTAGGAGTCAAGAAGCACGTTGAAGGTTGATGGCGGCGGGATGTAGTGCGGCGCAACACCAGGGATTCCGGCGCCAACGTGGAACCTGCACAACACAACCAAAGTACTTTGCCCCAACGAAACAGCGAGGTTGTCAATCTCACCGGCTTGCTGTAACAAATGATTAGATGTATAGTGTGGATGATGATATTTGTTTGCAAAGAACAGTAAAGAACAATAGCAGCAGATTTGTATTCAAGATGTAAAGAATAGGACCGGGGTCCATAGTTTACTAGAGGTGTCTCTCCCATAAGATAAATAGCATGTTGGGTGAACAAATTACAGTCGGGCAATTGACAAATAGAGAGGGCATGACAATGCACATACATGATATGATAAGTATAGTGAGATTTAATTGGGCATTACGACAAAGTACATAGACCGCTATCCAGCATGCATCTATGCCTAAAAAGTCCACCTTCAGGTTATCATCCGAACCCCTTCCAGTATTAAGTTGCAAGCAACAGACAATTGCATTAAGTATGGTGTGTAATGTAATCAATAACTACATCCTCGGACATAGCATTAATGTTTTATCCCTAGTGGCAACAACACATCCACAACCTTAGAACTTTCTGTCACTGTCCCAGATTTAATGGAGGCATGAACCCACTATCGAGCATAAATACTCCCTCTTGGAGTTAAGAGTAAAAACTTGGCCAGAGCCTCTACTACTAACGGAGAGCATGCAAGATCATAAACAACACTTAGGTAATAGATTGATAATCAACATAACATAGTATTCTCTATCCATCGGATCCCGACAAACACAACATATAACATTACAGATAGATGATCTTGATCATGTTAGGCAGCTCACAAGATCCGACAATGAAGCTCATAAGGAGAAGACGACCATCTAGCTACTGCTATGGACCCATAGTCCAGGGGTGAACTACTCACTAATCACTCCGGAGGCGACCATGGCGGTGAAGAGTCCTTCGGGAGATGATTCCCCTCTCCGGCAGGGTGCGGAGAGCGATCTCCCTGAATCCCCCGAGATGGGATTGGCGGCGGCGGCGTCTCAGTAAGGTTTTCCGTAACGTGGCTCTCGGTACTGGGGGTTTCGCGACGGAGGCTTTAAGTAGGCGGAAGGGCGGAGTCGGGAGAGTCACGGGGGCCCCACACGCTAGGGCCGCGCGGCCCCCCTGGGCCGCGCCGCCCTAGTGTGGCGGCGCCCCGTGGCCCCACTTCGTCTTCTCTTCGGTCTTCTGGAAGCTTCGTGGCAAAATATGCCCCCGGGCGTTGATTTCGTCCAATTCGAGAATATTTCCTTACTAGGATTTCGAAACCAAAAACAACGAGAAAACGAGCAACTAGCTCTTCGGCATCTCGTTAATAGGTTAGTGCCGGAAAATGCATAAATATGACATGAAGTATGCATAAAAAATGTAGATATCATCAATAATGTGGCATGGAACATAAGAAATTATCGATACGTCGGAGACGTATCAGCATCCCCAAGCTTAGTTCCTGCTCGTCCCAAGCAGGTAAACGATAACAAAGATAATTTCTGGAGTGACATGCCATCATAACCTTGATCATACTATTGTAAGCATATGTAATGAATGCAATGATCAAAACAATGGTAATGACATGAGTAAGCAAATGAATCATAAAGCAAAGACTTTTCATGAATAGTACTTTCAAGACAGGCATCAATAAGTCTTGCATAAGAGTTAAGTCATAAAGCAACAAATCAAAGTAAAGGTATTGAAGCAACACAAAGGGAGATTGAGTTTCAGCGGTTGCTTTCAACTTATAACATGTATATCTCATGGATATTGTCAATGTAAAGTAATATAACAAGTGCAATATGCAAGTATGTAGGAATCAATGCACAGTTCACACAAGTGTTTGCTTCTTGAGGTGGAGAGAGATAGGTGAACTGACTCAACATAAAAGTAAAAGAAAGGCCCTTCGCAGAGGGAAGCATTGATTGCTATATTTGTGCTAGAGCTTTGGTTTTGAAAACAAGAAACAATTTTGTCAACGGTAGTAATAAAGCATATGTATCATGTAAATTATATCTTACAAGTTGCAAGCCTCATGCATAGTATACTAATAGTGCCCGCACCTTGTCCTAATTAGCTTGGATTACTTGGGATTGTCATCGCAATACACATGTTTTAACCAAGTGTCACAAAGGGGTAGCTCTATGCCGCTCTGTACAAAGGTCTAAGGAGAAAGCTCGCATTTGGATTTCTCGCTTTTGATTATTCTCAACTTAGACATCCATACCGGGACAACATAGACAACAGATAATGGACTCCTCTTTAATGCATAAGCATGTAGCAACAATTAATGTTCTCATATGAGATTGAGGATATATGTCCAAGACTGAAACTTCCACCATGATTCATGGCTTTAGTTAGCGGCCCAATGTTCTTCTCTAACATTATGCATGCTCTAACCATTAAACGAGTAGTAAATCTCCCTTACTTCAGACAAAACGGACATGCATAGCAACTCACATGATATTCAACAAAGAGTAGTTGATGGCGTCCCCAGGAACATGGTTATCGCACAACAAACAACTTAATAAGAGATAAAGTGCATAAGTACATATTCAATACCACAATAGTTTTGAAGCTATTTGTCCCATGAGCTATATATTGCAAAGGTAAAGAATGGAAATTTTAAAGGTAGCACTCAAGCAATTTACTTTGGAATGGCGGAGAAATACCATGTAGTAGGTAGGTATGGTGGACACAAATGGCATAGTGGTTGGCTCAAGGATTTTGGATGCACGAGAAGTATTCCCTCTCGATACAAGGTTTAGGCTAGCAAGGTTATTTGAAACAAACACAAGGATGAACCGGTGCAGCAAGACTCACATAAAAGACATATTGTAAACATTATAAGATTCTACACCGTCTTCCTTGTTGTTCAAAACTCAATACTAGAAATTATCTAGACTTTAGAGAGACCAATTATGCAAACCAAATTTTAGCAAGCTCTGTATTTCTTCATTAATAGGTGCAAAGTATATGATGCAAGAGCTTAAACATGAGCACAACAATTGCCAAGTATCAAATTATTCAAGACATTTTAGAATTACTACATGTAGCATTTCCCGATTCCAACCATATAACAATTTAACGAAGAAGATTCAACCTTCGCCATGAATACTATGAGTAAAGCCTAAGGACATATTTGTCCATATGCAACAACGGAGCGTGTCTCTCTCCCACACAATGAATGCTAGGATCCATTTTATTCAAACAAAAACAAAAACAAACCGACGCTCCAAGCAAAGCACATAAGATGTGATGGAATAAAAATATAATTTCAGGGGAGGAACCTGATAATGTTGTCGATGAAGAAGGGGGTGCCTTGGGCATCCCCAAGCTTAGACGCTTGAGTCTTTTTTAAATATGCAGGGGTGAACCACCGGGGCATCCCCAAGCTTAGAACTTTCACTCTCCTTGATCATATTGTATCATCTCCCTCTCTTGATCCTTGAAAACTTCCTCCACACCAAACTTGAAACAACTCATTAGAGGGTTAGTGCATAATAAAAATTTACATGTTCAGAGGTGACATAATCATTCTTAACACTTCGGACATTGCACAAAGCTACTTGGACATTAATGGAATAAAGAAATTCATCCAACATAGCAAAAGAGGCAATGCGAAATAAAAGGCAGAATCTGTCAAAATAGAACAGTTCGTAAAGACGATTTTTATTGAGGCACCAGACTTCCTCAAATGAAAATGCCCAAATTGAATGAAAGTTGCGTACATATCTGTGGATCACGCACGTAACTTGGCATATTTTCTGAGCTACCATAGAGAGGCAGGTCGAAATTCGTGACAGCAAAGAAATGCGTTTCGCAGCGGTAATCCAAATCTAGTATGAACCTTACTATCAACGACTTTACTTGGCACAACAATGCACAAAACTAAGATAAGGAGAGGTTGCTACAGTAGTAAACAACTTCCAAGACTCAAATATAAAATAAAAGTACTTGTAGTAAAAACATGGGTTGTCTCCCATAAGCGCTTTTCTTTAACGCCTTTCAGCTAGGCGCAGAAAGTGTATATCAAGTGTTATCAAGAGATGCAGTATCAACATTACCTTGGGCTTTACCCTTACCTTTCTTGTTCTTTTTCTTACTCTTTGATTTAGGGAATATATGTTTACCCCCGGGTGTAAAGGTGAATTTTAGGGTGCCTTCTCCCATATCTCTGACTGCTCCCAATAGTTTCAGCAGGGATCTTCCGAGTGTGATTTGTCCTGTTCCTGCACATTCAATAACAAGATAATCAATGGATATTGTTCTCCCAAGAACGGTTGTATGCACACCCGCAGCTATTCCTTTAGGAATTATAACGAGTTATCAATAAGAGTTATTCCTTCTCCCCTTCAACGAATCCCCAAAGTTTCAAAGATTCATGAATACTCTTAGGCATTAGGCGGAATTCGAGACATAATATCACAATTGGCATGAAGAGTTTGGTCACCGGTAACAATTTTAATAGTAGGATCCCATAATGAAGGTTCAGAGTTCACTAAAACTTGATCAAGACGGTTACGAACATATCTATAATTTTCATTCAAGCGAGATGCACTTGTCTCAAGAGTGTTTAATCTATTATAAATGCTAATAAGGGCTGAATCAAAGTTATTGGCTGAATCATGTGATGCAACCAACTTCTTTATAGCATTAAAAGCTTGATCCCCATTGCAATGAAGGAAATCTCCTCCCACTACAGCATCCAAGGCATATCTATAGCGAATCATAAGACCAAAATAAAAATTACTAAGGAGCAAACTTAGAGTCATTTGAGGTTCAGCTTTACGATAAGAAGTAAAAATTCTGGACCAAGCATCTTTAAAACTCTCCTCATCCCCTTGTTTAAAAGTGAAGACTAATTCCTCAGGTGAAGAAGTAACAGGTGCAGAACTAGACATGGTAACAAAAGTAAAATGCAAGTAACTAATTTTTTTTGTGTTTTTGATTTAGAGAACAAGACAGTAAATAAAGTAGAACTAGCAACTAATTTTTTTGTGTTTTGATTTAGTGCAGCAAACAAGAAAGTAAATAAAATAAAGCAAGACAAAAACAAAGTAAAGAGATTGGATTGTGGAGACTCCCCTTGCAGCGTGTCTTGATCTCCCCGGCAACGGCGCCAGAAAATATGCTTGATGGCGTGTAATACACACGTTCGTTGGGAACCCCAAGAGGAAGGTGTGATGCGCACGACAGTAAGTTTTCCCTCAGTAAGAAACCAAGGTTTAATCGAACCAGTAGGAGTCAAGAAGCACGTTGAAGGTTGATGGCGGCGGGATGTAGTGCAGCGCAACACCAGGAATTCCGGCGCCAACGTGGAACCTGCACAACACAACCAAATTACTTTGCCCCAACGAAACAGTGAGGTTTTCAATCTCACCGGCTTGCTGTAACAAATGATTAGATGTATAGTGTGGATGATGATATTTGTTTGCAAAGAACAGTAAAGAACAATAGCAGCAGATTTGTATTCAAGATGTAAAGAATAGGACCGGGGTCTACAGTTCACTAGAGGTGTCTCTCCCATAAGATAAATAGCATGTTGGGTGAACAAATTACAGTCGGGCAATTGACAAATAGAGAGGGCATGACAATGCACATACATGATATGATAAGTATAGTGAGATTTAATTGGGCATTACGACAAAGTACATAGACCGCTATCCAGCATGCATCTATGCCTAAAAAGTCCACCTTCGAGGTTATCATCCGAACCCCTTCCGGTATTAAGTTGCAAACAACAGACAATTGCATTAAGTATGGTGCGTAATGTAATCAATAACTACATCCTCGGACATAGCATCAATGTTTTGTCCCTAGTGGCAACAGCACATCCACAACCTTAGAACTTTCTGTCACTGTCCCAGATTTAATGGAGGCATGAACCCACTATCGAGCATAAATACTCCCTCTTGGAGTTAAGAGTAAAAACTTGGCCAGAGCCTCTACTAATAACGAGAGCATGCAAGATCATAAACAACACTTAGGTAATAGATTGATAATCAACATAACATAGTATTCTCTATCCATCGGATCCCGACAAACACAACATATAGCATTACAGATAGATGATCTTGATCATGTTAGGCAGCTCACAAGATCCGACAATGAAGCTCATAAGGAGAAGACAACCATCTAGCTACTGCTATGGACCCATAGTCCAGGGGTGAACTACTCACTCATCACTCCGGAGGCGACCATGGCGGTGAAGAGTCCTCCGGGAGATGATTCCCTCTCCGGCAGGGTGCCGGAGGCGATCTCCTGAATCCCCCGAGATGGGATTGGCGGCGGCGGCGTCTCAGTAAGGTTTTCCGTATCGTGGCTCTCGGTACTGGGGGTTTCGCGACGGAGGCTTTAAGTAGGCGGAAGGGCGGAGTCGGGAGAGTCACGGGGGCCCCACACGCTAGGGCCGCGCGACCCCCCTGGGCCGCGCCGCCCTAGTGTGGCGGCGCCCCGTGGCCCCACTTCGTCTTCTCTTCGGTCTTCTGGAAGCTTCGTGGAAAAATAGGCCCCTGGGCGTTGATTTCGTCCAATTCCGAGAATATTTCCTTACTAGGATTTCTGAAACCAAAAACAACAGAAAACAGCAACTGGCTCTTCGGCATCTCGTTAATAGGTTAGTGCCGTAAAATGCATAAATATGACATAAAGTATGCATAAAACATGTAGATATCATCAATAATGTGGCATGGAACATAAGAAATTATCGATACGTCGGAGACGTATCACGGCGCCAGAAATTAGTCTTGATAACCCACAAGTATAGGGGATCGCAACAGTCTTCGAGGGAAGTAAAACCCAAATTTATTGATTCTACTTCAGAAGCTCCCATAAATAAGAAAAATTGATCTACTTCTTAAAACCCAAGATGAATACAGTTATTCCAATGATAGTTCATAATTAAATCTTTTTTACTAAAGCCACATTGGAATTTAAGATGTTTAGTATCATGTTCAGAGCAACAATTTATATTATGCCGTTTAAGCAAAATTTTAGCAATTAGATCCAACTTTTTTAACACGGCTCTCATGAGTTTACCCTTATATGATTCTCTATACTTATAAATGATTCCATAAAGGGTCTAGCAGGTTCTTCGATAACAATAGTTTTTAGATTTTTGGTTTTTCAAATTTTTATGGACTTTTGGGTATATAAGAAAAATAAAACAAGACAGAAATAAACTAGACAAAAGTAAACTAAACAAAACACAACTAAACAGAAATAAACTAAGCACAAATAAACTAGACAAGACAAAATAAAATAAAAACAGAGAGAAAAGTAAAGTGTACTCCCCAGGTGAACTTATGAGTAGAGCTATGTGATACGTCTCCAACGTATCTCTAATTTCTTATGTTCCATGCTAGTTTTATGACAATACCTACATGTTTTATTCATACTTTATATCATTTTGATGCATTTTCTGGTACTAACCTATTAACAAGATACCGAAGCGCCAGTTCCTGTTTTCTGCTGTTTTTGGTTTCAGAAATCCTACATAGGAAATATTCTCGGAATTGGACCAAACAAAAGCCCACGGCCCTATTTTCCACGGAGTGTTCCAGAACATCGAAGAAGAGTCGGAGGCGGCCAGCAGGGGGCCACCCCATAGGGCGGCGCGGCCCCACCTCCAGGCGCGCCGGCCTATGGGGAGGGAGCCCCCTGGCTCCCTCGACGCTGCCACTTCGCCTATATATTCCTTCGTATTGGAAAACCCTAGTACCGAGAGCCAAAATACGAGAAAAGTTCCAGAGACGCCGCCGCTGTCAACCCCATCTCGGGGGGTTCTGAAGATCTCCTCCGGCACCCTGCCGGAGAGGGGAATCATCACCGGAGGGCTCTACATCACCATGCCCGCCTCCGGACCGATGCGTGAGTAGTTCATCCTTGGACTATGGGTCCATAGCAGTAGCTAGATGGTTGTCTTCTCCTATTGTGCCATCATGTTTAGATCTTGTGAGCTGCCTATCATGATCAAGATCATCTTATTGTAATGCTACATGTTGTGTTTGTTGGGATCCGATGAATATGGAATACTATGTCAAGTTGATTATCGATCTATCATATATGTGTTGTTTATGATCTTGCATGCTCTCCGTTGCTAGTAGAGGCTCTGTCCAAGTTGATACTTGTAACTCCAAGAGGGGGTATTTATGCTAGATAGTGGGTTCATGCCTCCATTGAATCTGGGACAATGACAGAAAGTTCTAAGGTTGTGGATGTGCTGTTGCCACTAGGGATAAAACATCAATGCTTTGTCTAAGGATATTTGTATAGTTTACATTACGCACAATACTTAATGCAATTGTCTGTTGTTTGTAACTTAATACTGGAAGGGGTGCGGATGCTAACCCGAAGGTGGACTTTTTAGGAATAGATGCATGCTGGATGGCGGTCTATGTTCTTTGTCGTAATGCCCTAAGTAAATATCATAGTAGGCATCATGATATGTATGTGCATTGTTATGCCCTCTCTATTTGTCAATTGCCCAGCTATAATTTGTTCACCCAACATGTTATTTATCTTATTGGAGAGACACCACTAGTGAACTATGGACCCCGGTCCATTCTTTTACATCTGAAATACAACCTACTGCAATCATTGTTCTGTGTTATTCTTTGCAAGCAAACACCATTCTCCACACCATACGTTTAATCCTTTGTTTTCAGCAAGCCGGTGAGATTGACAACCTCATTGTTAAGTTGGTACAAAGTATTTTGATTGTGTTGTGCAGGTTCCATGTTGGCGCCGAAATCCCTGGTGTTGCGCCGCACTACACTCCTTCACCAACAACCTTCACGTGGCCTTCATCTTCTACTGGTTCGATAACCTTGGTTTCTTACTGAGGGAAAACTCGCTGCTGTACGCATCATACCTTCCTCTTGGGGTTCCCAACAGACGTAGGCTTTACCGTCACGAGCAGCTGTTTTTTTGGCATCGTTACTGGGGAGGAATCAACACTCCATCAAGCCCCGTCACGCGCCATCAAACACTTTTTCCTGGCACCGTTGCCGGGGAGATCAAGACACGCTGCAAGGGGAGTCTCTCACACCCAATTGTCTTGCTTTATTTTATTTTCTGTCTTGTTTGCTTTCTTTATATCAAAAACACAAAAAAAATAGTTACTTATTTTACTTTATTTAATTCGGTTTTGCTCTACTTATTTTCATTATTGTTAAAATGAACTCCTGAGAACACTAAGTTGTGTGACTTCACTAGCACAAATAATAATGATTTCATATGCACTCCTATTGCTCCACCTGCTTCTACAGCAGAATTTTATGAAATTAAACCTGCTTTACTAAATCTTGTTATGAGAGAGCAATTTTCTAGTGTTAGTACTGATGATGCTGCTGCCCATATTAATAATTTTGTTGAACTTTGTGAAATGCAAAAGTGTAAGTATGTAGATGGGGATATTATAAAACTGAAATTGTTTCCTTTCTCCTTAAGAGGAAGAGCTAAATATTGGTTGCTATCTTTGCCAAAAAATAGTATTGATTCATGGACTAAATGTAAAGATGCTTTCATTGGAAGATATTATCCTCCTGCTAAAATTATATCTTTGAGAAGTAGCATTATGAATTTTAAGCAATTGGATAATGAACATGTTGCCCAAGCATGGGAGAGAATGAAATCTTTGGCAAAGAATTGCCCTACCCATGGACTAACTACTTGGATGATCATTCAAACCTTTTATGCAGGATTAAATTTTTCTTCAAGGAACCTATTGGATTCAGCTGCTGGAGGTACTTTTATGTCCATCACTTTGGGTGCTGCAACAAAGCTTCTTGATGATATGATGATCAATGATACGTCTCCAACGTATCTATAATTTCTGATGTTCCATGCTAGTTTTATGACAATACCTACATGTTTTGCTCGCACTTTATAATGATTTCATGCATTTTCCGGAACTAACCTATTAACAAGATGCCGAAGTGCCAGTTCCTGTTTTCTGTTGTTTTTGGTTCCAGAAAGGCTGTTCGGGCAATATTCTCGGAATTCGACAAAACAAAGACCAAACATCATATTTCACCGAGATGGACCAGAACACCAAAGGAGAGTCGGAGGGGAGGCCCAGGGCTCCCAGACCACAGGGCAGCGCGGCCTGGAAGGGGGGCGCGCCAGCCTATGGTGTGGGCCCCCCAGGCACCCCCTTGCGCCGCCTCTTCGCCTATAAAGTCCCTCGCGACCTAAAACCTCGATACCAATTGACGAAACTCCAGAAAGGCTCCAGGGGCGCCACCGCCATCGCGAAACTCCAATTCGGGGGACAGAATCTCTGTTCCGGCACGCCACCGGGACGGGGAAGTGCCTCCGGAAGCCATCTCCATCGACGCCACCGCCTCCATCATGCTCCGTGAGTAGTTCCCCCATGGACTACGGGTTCTAGATGTAGCTAGTTGGTACTCTCTCTCCCATGTACTTCAATACAATGATCTCATGAGCTGTCTTACATGATTGAGATCCATATGATGTAATCGGTGTTGTGTTTGTTGGGATCCGATGGATTGTTACTATAAAGTTTATGAAGTTATTGTTGCTGCAATCTTGTTGTGTTTAATGCTTGTCACTAGGGCCCGAGTGGCATGATCTTAGATTTAAGCTCTATACTTATTGCTTAGATTGTATCTACAAGTTGTTTGCACATGTCTATGTCCGGAACCCGAGGCCCCGAGTGACAAAGAATTGGGATAACTGGAGGGGAAGGCTTAGATATGAGGATCACATGTTTTCACGGAGTGTTAATGCTTTGCTCCGGTGCTCTATTAAAAGGAGTACCTTAATTTCCAGTAGATTCCCTAGAGGCCCGACTGCCACCGGCTGGTAGGACAAAAGATGTTATGCAAGTTTCTCATTGCGAGCACGTATGACTATATATGGAAAACATGCCTACATGATTAATAATCTTGATGTTCTGTCTTAATGCTATTTCAATCCTATCAATTGCCCAACTGTAATTTGTTCACCCAACACTTGTTATTGGAGAGTTACCACTAGTGTAGATAGCCGGGAACCCCGGTCCATCTCTCATCATCATATACTCGGTCCTATATGTAATTGGAAGTAGTATCAACTATTTTCCGGTGCCATTGCTCTCATATTACTTGCTATCTGCTGCTGTATTCATCGTTACTATTGCTCTCATATTACTCGTCGCTTTCACATCACCCCCGTTACTAGTGATTTTCCGGTGCAGACTGAACTGACAACTCAGTTGTTAAGGCTTATAAGTATTCTTTACCTCCCCTTGTATCGAATCAATAAATTTGGGTTTTACTTCCCTCGAAGACTGTTGCGATCCCCTATACTTGAGGGTTATCAAGACTATTTTCTGGCGCCGTTGCCGGGGAGGCATAGCTCTACTCATAAGTTCACCTAGGGAGTACACTCTACCTCTCTCTCTGTTTTTTTATTTTATTTTATTTTGTTTTGCTTAGTTTACTTTTGTCTAGTTTGTTTTTGTCTTGTTTTATTTTTATTTTTCTTATATACCTGAAAATCCAAAAAAAATTGAAAAACTGAAAAATTAAAAACTGTTGTTATGGGAGAACCACAACCTATCTGGAGCTTATAGAATTATATATGAATTATAGAGAATCAAGAACGGGTAAAGTTATGAGTGCTGTGATAGAAAAATTGAATACAATTGCTAAAATCTTGCTTAAACACCATGATATAAACTGTTGCTCTAAACAGGATACTAAACATCTTAAATTTCAATGTGGCTTTAGTGAGGAATTTTTAATTAAGAACTATAATTGGAATAGCTATATTCATTTTGGGTTCGAAGAAGTAGAACAATTTGTTTTGTTTATGGGAGCTTCTGAAATAGAATCCTTCATGGCTAAAAATTATGAAACTTGTGTTGTTTGTAAGGACCTTAAAAATTATGTCTCTTCTATCCTTAATTTTTGTATAGAAAGTTACAGTGATAATCCTTATATCATTGATTATAAAGAGAGACTCATTAATGCACAAGAATGCACTCACAATTTGCAGGAACCTGTGAAAGAAGAAATTGATGAACCTGAAAGCTCATTGGATGAAAAAGAGGAAGAAATTGATGAACTTGAAAGTTCCTCTGGGCCATCATCCGAATCATCGGCTCCTCCTGGGTATCATCTGAATCATCGGTTCCTCTGGGTATCATCCAAATCATCGGCTGCTCTGGGTATCATCCAAATCATCGGCTGCTCTGAGCCATCATTCAAATCATCGGCTCCTCTGGGCCATCATCCGAATCATCGGCTCCTCCTGGGTATCATTTGAATTATCGACTCCTCCAGGATATCACCCAAATCATCAATTTCTCTATCTATGATATAATCAGATTCATCAGCATCATGTTCTTGGAACTCAAAGACATGTACGGTATTTGACTCAGCATTTTTTACACCCTGTACATAATTATATCATATTTATTTACAGGCTCGGGGGCTACTCCCATCGGGAGCGCTGGTCGCGCACCCGAGAAAAATATGGCAACCTCGCCAACAAAGAAGAATAAAGTTGAAGACGTTGGCATCAACAATCAAGATCTTCGAGTGGTACAACTTGAGTCTATGCGTGGCTGCAAGCACCCGCCCATAGACTCGGGGGCTACTCGCATCGGGAGCGCTTCGCGCACCCGACAGAAAGCAACTTCGACTCTACATGAAGCACAAGATCCAACAGATGATCAAGACATTCGGCGAAGACAACTTTAGTCCCTGCCCGAAGCTTCACTTCGGCCAAGCACTCGGGGGCTACTGACGTAGGCATAACCCTTCGGTAGTCGACATTGCCATACCCAGTGCAAACAATGAAGCTGGACCAGCACAAGGACTCGACAAGCTGGACCTGCACGCGCCTCAACTTGGACTACAAGGAAAGAATACTCCAATACGAATCCTACTAGGACTCTTGTAAACCCTAGCTTGGCTGATATATAAAGCCAGGCAGGGGCACCCCTTAGGACACACAATCAGAAACATAGATCATAGAGGCGACTCGCCTAGACATCGCAACCCGCGAACTAGAACTAGACTAGATACAACTACTCCGCCCATGGCGGCCCCCTGTACACTTATATTCATATAGTGGATTGCTAGCAGGACGTAGCGATCCTCCACCGCGGGGACGTGAACCTGGGTACGTCGTGTACCGCCTCGCTCCCAGAACCTCCGTCGTCGCCTTTCTCTAAAACCCCCAAGCCCCTCATGGTGGGCATTGCCGAGGAACCGCCTCGTCACCCCTGGCCGCGCCAGCCTATGGGGAGGGGGCCCTGATACGTCCCCGACGTATCCATAATTTCTGTCGTTCCATGCTTGTTTTATGAGAATACTTACATGTTTTGCTTGCACTTTATGATGATTTCATGCATTTTCCGGAACTAACCTATTAACAAGATGCCACAGTGCCGGTTCTCGTTTTCTGCGTTTTTGGTTCCGGAAAGGCTGTTCGGGCAATATTCTCGGAATTCGACGAAACGAAGACCAAACCTCCTATTTTTCCCGGAAGCATCCAGAACACCGAAGAAGAGTCGGAGAGGGGCCAGGGGGCCACCACACCATAAGGCGGCGCGGCCTGGCCTGGGCCCGCGCCGGCCTGTGGTGTGGCGCCCCCAGGTGCCCCCCTGCGCCGCCTCTTCGCCTATAAGATCCCTTTCGACCTAAAAATGCAAGACCACTTGACGAAACTCCAGAAAGACTCCAGGGGCGCCGCCACCATCGCGAAACTCCAATTCGGGGGACAGAAGTCTCTGTCCCGGCACCCTGCCGGGACGGGGAAGTGCCCCGGAAGCCATCTCCATCAACGCCACCGCCTCCATCATGCTCCGTGAGTAGTTCCCCCATGGACTACGGGTTCTAGCTGTAGCTAGTTGGTATTCTCTCCCCCATGTACTTCAATACAATGATCTCATGAGCTGCCTTACATGATTGAGATTCATCTGATGTAATCGGTGTTGTGTTTGTCGGGATCCGATGGATTGTTACATTGTGATTGTCTATCTACAAAGTTTATGAAGTTATTGTTGCTGCAATCTTGTTATGCTTAATGCTTGTCACTAGGGCCCGAGTGGCATGATCTTAGATTTGAGCTCTATACTTATTGCTTAGATTGTATCTACAAGTTGTATGCACATGTCACCGTCCGGAACCAAAGGCCCCGAAGTGACGAAATCGGGACAACCGGAGGGGATGGCGGTGATGTGAGGATCACATGTTTTCACCAAGTGTTAATGCTTTGCTCCGGTACTCTATTAAAAGGAGTACCTTAATATCCAGTAGATTCCCTTGAGGCCCGGCTGCCACCGGCTGGTAGGACAAAAGATGTTGTGCAAGTTTCTCATTGCGAGCACGTACGACTATTATTGGAAAACATGCCTACATGATTAATGATCTTGATATTCTGTCTTAATGCTATTTCAATCCTATCAATTGCCCGACTGTAATTTGTTCACCCAACACTTGTTATTGGAGAGTTGCCACTAGTGTAGATAGCTGGGAACCCCGGTCCATCTTTCATCATCATATACTTGTTCTACATGTCAACTGTTTTCTCGTGCCATTGCTCTCATATTGCTATTACTGCTGCTTTGTTACTCGTTACTATTGCTCTCATACCACCTGCTACTTTCACATCACCCTTGTTGCTAGTGCTTTTCCAGTGCGACTGAATTGACAACTCAGTTGTTAAGGCTTATAAGTATTCTTTACCTCCCCTTGTGTCGAATCAATAAATTTGGGTTTTACTTCCCTCGAAGACCGTTGCGATCCCCTATACTTGTGGGTCATCAAGACTATTTTCCGGCGCCGTTGCCGGGGAGGCATAGCTCTACTCATAAGTTCACCTGGGGAGTACACTCTACATCTCTCTCTGTTTTATTTTGTTTTGTTTTGCTTAGTTTACTTTTGTCTAGTTTATTTGTGCTTAGTTTATTTCTGTCTAGTATTAGTTTGCTTAGTTTATTTTTGTCTTGTTTTATTTGTCTCATATACCCAAAAATCCATAAAAATTTGAAAAACAAAAAAATTAAAAACTGCTGTTATGGGAGAACCTACAACCTACTTGGAGCTTATATAATATTATAATAATTATAGAGAATCAAGAACTGGTAAAATAATGAGTGCTATGATAGAAAAATTGAATACAATTGCTAAAATCTTGCTTGAATGCCATGATATAAACTGTTGCTCTCAACAGGATACTAAACATCTTAAATTTCAATGTGGCTTTAGTGAGGAATTTTTAATTAAGAGCTATAATCGGAATTGCTATATTCATTATGGGTTCGAAGAGGTAGAACAATTTGTCTTATTTATGGGAGCCTCCGAGATAGAATCCTTCATGGTTGAGAATTATGAAACTTGTGTTGTTTGTAAGGGCCTTAAAGATTATGTCTCTACTATCCTTAATTCTTGCATAGAATGCTACAGTAGGAATCCTTATATCCTTGATTATAAAGAGAGACACATTAATGCACAAGAATGCACTCACAATTTGTAGGAACCGATGGAAGAAGAAATTGATGAACCTGAAAGCTCATTGGATGAAAAAGAGGAGGAAATTGATGAACTTGAATGCTCATTGGATGAAAAAGAAGAGGAGAGCGACGAACAAAAGGAGGAAGAATGGATTAGCTACCCATGTCAACCTTCTAATGAGAGTAACTCTTTATCTCTTACACTATTTGATTGTCCTCCATGCTTACCGGAAGAGGTTGAATGTTATGTTCCTGTGGATTCTCTTGAAGTATTGCCTATTTGTAAAACTTGTGAAAATAATTATACTACTGTTATTTATGATAATCCATGCTACTTTGATAAATCTTATGATAATGCTTTGTTTGTGCCTGATGTCGAAATGCATGGTACTAAAGAATTTTGCGTAGCAAATGTTTATGATAAAGCTCTAGATGATGGTCCTATGTTACTTGACAATATTAATTGTGCTACTAATGAAAATGGGATTGGAGAAGTATTGACTTTATTTAGGAGTCCCATATCTCTTGAGATTGATCAACTACCTTGTTATATTATTAATAAAAGTAAGTTTGAAAGTTTTAATTCCACTATTCTTGAACTTGATAAAAATTATGTGTTTGAAAATCATGAAAAGTATGCTGCATGTGATAGTTATATTGTTGAGTTTGTTCATGAAGCTACTGAAAATTATTATGAGAGAGGAAAATATGGTGGTAGAAATTTTCATGGTACTAATACACCTCTCTATGTGCTTAAAATTTTGAAGTTACACTTGTTCTATCTTCCTATGCTTGTTACTTTGCTTTTCATGAACTTGTTTATTTACAAGATTCCTATGCATAGGAAGCATGTGAGACTTAAATGTGTTTTGAATTTGCCTCTTGATGCTCTCTTTTGCTTCAAATACTATTTCTTGCGAGTGCATCATCGAAACTGCTGAGCCCATCTTAATGGCTGTAAAGAAAGAACTTCTTGGGAGATAACCCATGTGTTATTTTGCTACAGTACTTTGTTTTATATTTGGGTCTTGGAAGTTGTTTACTACTGTAGCAACCTCTCCTTATCTTAGTTTTGTGTTTTGTTGTGCCAAGTGAAGCCTCTAATCGAAGGTTGATACTAGATTTGGATTACTGCGCAGAAACAGATTTCTTTGCTGTCACGAATCTGGGTCTAATTCTCTGTAGGTAACTCAGAAAATTATGCCAATTTACGTGAGTGATCCTCAGATATTTACGCAACTTTCATTAGTTTTGAGTTTTCTGGTTTGAGCAACGGAAGTATTTTATTAAAATTCGTCTTTACTGGCTGTTCTGTTTTGGCAGATTCTGTCTCTGTTTTTTGCATTGTCTCTTGTGGACTTTAAGCGAGGTTTTCTAGACGTAGAGGGCTGTAGCTAATGTTTTATTAAGTTCTTGCAATGTGCCACTACAGGACCAAGGTGGATTCAAATTTTTTGAGTACTAACCCCTCTAATGAAGTTTATGAGAAGTTTGGTGTGAAGGAAGTTTTCAAGGGTCAAGAGAGGAGGATGATATATGATCGAGAAGAGTGAAAAGTCTAAGCTTGGGGATGCC
This sequence comes from Lolium rigidum, assembly GCF_022539505.1. Lineage (NCBI taxonomy): Eukaryota > Viridiplantae > Streptophyta > Magnoliopsida > Poales > Poaceae > Lolium > Lolium rigidum. The sequence goes on along the minus strand of NC_061508.1, from coordinate 110,286,217 downwards.
CCCATGGTTCATCCCTGCATATTTCAAGGAGACTCAAGCGTCTAAGCTTGGGGATGCCCAAGGCATCCCCTTCTTCATCAACTTATCAGGTTTCCTCCCATGAAACTATATTTTTATTCGGTCACATCATATGTGCTTTACTTGGAGCGTCTGTGTGTTTATTTTTCGTTTTGTTTATGTTTGAATAAATTCGGATCCTAGCAATCCATGTTTGGGAGAGAGACACGCTCCGCTTTTTCATATGAACACTTGTTCTTCGTTTTACTTTTAATGTTCAATGAATAAAAGTTGGAAGCTACAATATTTATCTTTATTTGGTTGGGAAAAGAAAATGCCTCATATGTCTTGGATAATTTGACACTTGGCAATTGTTTTGAGCTCTCAAGTAGACCATGATTAAGTTTTTTCATGTAGTCTAAGCCTATTAGTGGAGAACTACTCGTAGAGCTTGTTGAAATTGGTTTGCATAATTGATCTCTCTTAAGGTCTAGATATTTTCTGGTAAAAGTGTTTGAGCAACAAGGAAGACAGTGTAGAGTATTATAATGCTTGCAATATGTTCTTATGAAAGTTTTGCTTTGTACCGGTTCATACTTGTGTTTGCTTCAAATAGCCTTGCTAGCCTAAGCCTTGTATCGAGAGGGATTACTTCTCATGCATCCAAAATACTTGAGCCAACCACTATGCCATTTGTGTCCACCATACCTACCTACTATGTGGTATTTCCTGCCATTCCAAAGTAAATTGCTTGAGTGCTACCTTTAAACAATTCAAAATTTATCATCTCTGATTTGTGTCAATGTTTTATAGCTCATGAGGAAGTATGTGGTGTTTATCTTTCAATCTTGTTGGGCAACTTTCACCAATGGACTAGTGGCTTCATCCGCTTATCCAATAATTTTGCAAAAAGAGCTGGCAATGGGATTCCCAGTCCCAAATTAATTAACAAAAATAGACACTCCTCCATGGTATGTGATTGTTGGACGGCACCCGAGGATTCAGTTATCCATGGCTTGTGTAAGCAAAGGTTGGGGGGAGTGTCATCATCATAATAAAACTAAAATAAAAAGGCACTCCTTCATGGTATGAGATTGTTGGCAGGCACCCGAGGATTCGGTTAGCCATGGTTTGTGAAAGAAAGGTTGGAAGGAGTGCCACCCAAAAATAAATATAATTCATGGGAGCCGCTCTTGAAGGTTTGTCTAGCAAGGGGGTTAGAGTGCCCACTACCATTTGTTGACAACAACAAACACCTCTCAAAACTTTACTTTTATGCTCTCTTTATGTTTTCAAAACCAAAGCTCTAGCACAAATATAGCAATCGATGCTTTCCTCTTTGAAGGGCCATTCTTTTACTTTATGTTGAGTCGGTTTACCTACTTCCTTCCATCTTAGAAGCAAACACTTGTATCAACTCGTGCATTGATTCTTACATACTTGCTTATTAGCATTCATCATATTACTTTGTGTTGACAATTATCCATGAGATATGCATGTTACAAGTTGAAAGCAACCGCTGAAACTTATATCTTCCTTTGTGTTGCTTCGATGCCTTTACTTTGAACTTATTGCTTTATGAGTTAACTCTTGCGCAAGACCATTGATGCTTGTCTTGAAAGTACTATTCATGAAAAGTTTTGCTATATGTTATCTATTTGTTAGCAACTATAGATCATTGCCTTGAGTCACTTCATTCATTTCATATGCTTTGTAATAGTATGATCAAGGTTATGTAAGTAGCATGTCACTACAGAAATTATTCTTTTTATCGTTTACCTGCTCGGGACGAGCGAGAACTAAGCTTGGGGATGCCGATACGTCCCCGACGTATCCATAATTTCTGTCGTTCCATGCTTGTTTTATGACAATACTTACATGTTTTGCTTGCACTTTATGATGATTTCATGCATTTTCCGGAACTAACCTATTAACAAGATGCCACAGTGCTGTTTTCTGCTGTTTTTGGTTCCAGAAAGGCTGTTCGGGCAATATTCTCGAAATTCGACGAAACGAAGACCAAACCTCCTATTTTTCCCGGAAGCATCCAGAACACCGAAGAAGAGTCGGAGAGGGGCCAGGGGGCCACCACACCATAAGGCGGCGCGGCCTGGCCTGGGCCCGCGCCGGCCTGTGGTGTGGCGCCCCCAGGTGCCCCCCTGCGCCGCCTCTTCGCCTATAAGATCCCTTTCGACCTAAAAACACAAGACCACTTGACGAAACTCCAGAAAGACTCCAGGGGCGCCGCCACCATCGCGAAACTCCAATTCGGGGGACAGAAGTCTCTGTCCCGGCACCCTGCCGGGACGGGGAAGTGCCCCGGAAGCCATCTCCATCAACGCCACCGCCTCCATCATGCTCCGTGAGTAGTTCCCCCATGGACTACGGGTTCTAGCTGTAGCTAGTTGGTATTCTCTCCCCCATGTACTTCAATACAATGATCTCATGAGCTGCCTTACATGATTGAGATTCATCCGATGTAATCGGTGTTGTGTTTGTCGGGATCCGATGGATTGTTACATTGTGATTGTCTATCTACAAAGTTTATGAAGTTATTGTTGCTGCAATCTTGTTATGCTTAATGCTTGTCACTAGGGCCCGAGTGGCATGATCTTAGATTTGAGCTCTATACTTATTGCTTAGATTGTATCTACAAGTTGTATGCACATGTCACTGTCCGGAACCAAAGGCCCCGAAGTGACAGAAATCGGGACAACCGGAGGGGATGGCGGTGATGTGAGGATCACATGTTTTCACCAAGTGTTAATGCTTTGCTCCGGTACTCTATTAAAAGGAGTACCTTAATATCCAATAGATTCCCTTGAGGCCCGGCTTCCACCGGCTGGTAGGACAAAAGATGTTGTGCAAGTTTCTCATTGCGAGCACGTACGACTATTATTGGAAAACATGCCTACATGATTAATGATCTTGATATTCTGTCTTAATGCTATTTCAATCCTATCAATTGCCCGATCGTAATTTGTTCACCCAACACTTGTTATTGGAGAGTTGCCACTAGTGTAGATAGCTGGGAGCCCGGTCCATCTTTCATCATCATATACTTGTTCTACATGTCAACTGTTTTACGGTGCCATTGCTCTCATATTACTATTACTGCTTGTTGTGTTATCGTTACTATTGCTCTCATACCACTGCTACTTTCACATCACCCTTGTTGCTAGTGCTTTTCCAGTGCAGCTGAATTGACAACTCAGTTGTTAAGGCTTATAAGTATTCTTTACCTCCCCTTGTGTCGAATCAATAAATTTGGGTTTTACTTCCCTCGAAGACTGTTGCGATCCCCTATACTTGTGGGTCATCAGGCCCCGTGGCCCCTCCGACTCCGCCTCTTAGCCTATAAAGTCCCTCGCTACCTAAAACCTCGATACCAATTTACGAAACTCCAGAAAGACTCCAGGGGCGCCGCCGCCATCGCGAAACTCCAATTCGGGGGACAGAATCTCTGTTCCGGCACGCCGCCGGGACGGGGAAGTGCCCCCGGAAGCCATCTCCATCGACGCCACCACCTCCATCATGCTTCATGAGTAGTTCCCCCATGGACTACGGGTTCTAGCAGTAGCTAGTTGGTACTCTCTCCCATGTACTTCAATACAATGATCTCATGAGCTACCTTACATGATTGAGATTCATCTGATGTAATAGGTGTTGTGTTTGTTGGGATCCGATGGATTGTTACTATAAAGTTTGTGAAGTTATTGTTGCTGGAATCTTGTTGTGTTTAATGCTTGTCACTAGTGCACGAGTGGCATGATCTTAGATTTAAGCTCTATACTTATTGCTTAGATTGTATCTACAAGTTGTTTGCACATGTCTATGTCTGGAACCCGAGGCCCCAGAGTGACAGCAACTGGGATAACTGGAGGGGAAGGCTTAGATATGAGGATCACATGTTTTCACCAAGTGTTAATGCTTTTCTCCGGTGCTCTATTAAAAGGAGTACCTTAATTGCCAGTAGATTCCCTTGAGGCCTGGCTGCCACCGGCTGGTAGGGCAAAAGATGTTATACAAGTTTCTCATTGCGAGCACGTATGACTATATATGGAAAACATGCCTACATGATTAATAGACTTGATGTTTTGTCTTAATGCTATTTCAATCCTATCAATTGCCCAACTGTAATTTGTTCACCCAACACTTGTTATTGGAGAGTTACCACTAGTGTAGATAGCTGGGAACCCCGGTCCATCTCTCATCATCATATACTCGTTCCTATATGACATTAGAAGTAGTATCAACTATTTTCTGGTGCCATTGCCTCTGTGTTACTGTTACTGCTGCTGTGTTATTGTTACTACTGCTCTCATATTACTGCTGCTTTCACATCACCCTGTTACTAGTGCTTTTCCAGGTGCATCTGAATTGACAACTCAGTTGTTAAGGCTTATAAGTATTCTTTACCTCCCCTTGTGTCGAATCAATAAATTTGGGTTTTACTACCCTCGAAGACTGTTGCGATCCCCTATACTTGTGGGTTATCAAGACTATTTTCTGGCGCCGTTGCCGGGGAGGCATAGCTCTACTCATAAGTTCACCTGGGGAGTACACTTCACCTCTCTCTCTATTTTATTTTATTTTATTTTGCTTAGTTTACTTTTGTTTAGTTTGTTTGTGCTTAGTTTATTTCTGTCTAGTTTTATTTTGCTTAGTTTACTTTTGTCTAGTTTGTTTTTGTCTTGTTTTATTTTTCCTATATACCAGAAAATCCATAAAAATTTTAAAAAACCGAAAAATAAAAAACTGTTGTTATGGGAGAACCCACAAACTATTTGGCGCTTATTGAAATATATATGAATTATAGAGAATCAAGAACGGGTAAAGTTATGAGTGCTGTGATAGAAAAATTGAATACAATTGCTAAAATCTTGCTTAAACGCCATGATATAAACTGTTGCTCTAAACAGGATACTAAACATCTTAAATTTCAATGTGGCTTTAGTGAGGAAGTTTTAATTAAGAACTATAATTGGAATAGCTATATTCATTTTGGGTTCGAAGAAGTAGAACAATTTGTTTTGTTTATGGGAGCTTCTGAAATAGAATCCTTCATGTCTGAAAATTATGAAACTTGTGTTGCTTGTAAGGACCTTAAAGATTATGTCTCTTCTATCCTTAATTTTTGCATAGAAAGTTACAGCGATAATCCTTATATCATTGATTATAAAGAGAGACTCATTAATGCACAAGAATGCACTCACAATTTGCAGGAACCTGTGAAAGAAGAAATTGATGAACCTGAAAGCTCATTGGATTAAAAAAGAGGAGGAAATTGATGAACCTGAAAGCTCATTGGATGAAAAAGAAGAGGAGAGTGATGAACAAAAGGAGGAAGAATGGATTAGCTACCCATGCCAACCTTCTAATGAGAGTAACTCTTTATCTCTTATACTATTTGATTGTCCTCCATGCTTACCAAAGAAGGATGAATGTTATGTTCATGTGGATTCTCTTGAAATATTCCCTATGAGTAAAACTTGTGAGAATAATTATGCTACTGTTATTTATGATAATCCATTCTATTTTGATAAATCTTATGATAATGCTTTGTTTGTGCCTGATGTCGATATGCATGATACTAAAGAGTTTTGCTTGGCAAATGTTTATGATAAATCTCTAGATGATGGTCCTATGTTACTTGATAATATTAATTGTACTACTAATGAAAATGGGATTGGAGAGGTCTTGACTTTATCTAGGAGTCCCATATCTTTTGAGATTGATCAATCATCCTGTTATACTATTGATAAAAGTGGTTTTGAAAGTGTTGATCCTATTACTTTTGAGCTTGATAAAAATTATGTGTTTGTGGATCATGAAAAGCATGCTGCATGTGATAGTTATATTGTTGAGTTTATCCATGAAGCTACTGAAAATTATTATAAGAGAGGAAAATATGGTTGTAGAAATTTGCATGGTACTAAAACACCTCTCTATATGCTGAAACTTTTGAAGTTACTCGTGTTTTATCTTCCTATGCTTGTCACTTTGTTCTTCATGAATTTATTTGTGTACAAGATTCCTATGCATAGGAAGTGGGTTAGAGTTAAATGTTTTTTGAATTTGCTTCTTGATGCTCTCTTTTGCTTCAACTCTTATTTCTTGCGAGTGCATCATTAAAATTACTGAGCCCATCTTAATGGCTATAAAGAAAGCACTTCTTGGGAGATAAACCATGTTTTTATTTTGCTACTATTTTGTTGTGTCTTGGAAGTTGTTACTACTGTAGCAACCTCTCCTTATCTTTATTTTATTTCATTGTTGTGCCAAGTAAAGCCTCTAATATAAAGTTGATACTAGATTTGGATTTCTGCGCAGAAACAGATTTTTAGCTGTCACGAATTTGAGTAAATATCTCTACAGGAGACTCTAAAAATTCTGCCAATTTTCATGCGTGTTCCTCAGATATGTACGCAACTTTCATTAGTTTTGAGTTTTCTGATTGGAGCAACGGAAGTACCTCCTAAAAATTCGTCTTTACTGGTTGTTCTGTTTTGACAGATTCTGTCTCTGTTTTTTGCATTGTCTCTTGTGGACTTTAAGCAAGGCTTTCTAGATATGGAGAGCTGTAGCTAATGTTTTATTGATTTCTTGCAATGTGTCACTACAGGACTAAAGTGGATTAAAGTTTTTTTGAGTACTAACCCCTCTAATGAAGTTTATGATAAGTTTGGTGTGAAGGAAGTTTTCAAGGGTCAAGAGAGAAGGATGATATATGATCAAAAAGAGTGAAAAGCCTAAGCTTGGGGATGCCCCCGTGGTTCATCCCTGCATATTTCAAGAAGACTCAAGCGTCTAAGCTTCTAAGCTTGGGGATGCCCAGGCATCCCCTTCTTCATCAACAACTTATTAGGTCACCTCTAGTGAAACTATATTTTTATTCGGTCACATCTTATGTGCTTTACTTGGAGCGTCTGTATGTTTTTATTTTTGTTTTTGTTTGAATAAGATCGGATCCTAGCAATCCTTTTGTGGGAGAGAGACACGCTCCGCTTTTTCATATGAACACTTGTGTTCTTAATTTACTTTAATATTCATGGCCAAAGCTGAAAGCCGCAGCACTTATTGTTATTTGGATGGAAACAGAAAATGCTTCATATTGTCTTGAATAATTTGATAATTGGCAATTGTTTTGAGCTCTCAAGTAGATCATGTTTCTCTTGCATCATGTAGTTTAAACCTATTAGTGGAGAACTACCGTAGAGCTTGTTGAAATTTGGTTTGCATGATTGGTCTCTCTAAGGTCTAGATATTTTCTGGTAAAAGTGTTTGAGCAACAAGGAAGACAGTGTAGAGTCTTATAGTGCTTGCAATATGTTCTTATGTAAGTTTTGCTGTACCGGTTCATACTTTTTTTTGCTTCAAACAACCTTGCTAGCCAAAGCCTTGTACTGAGAGGGAATGCTTCTCGTGCATCCAAAACCTTGAGCCTAAACATATGCCATGTGTGTCCACCATACCTACCTACTATGTGATATTTTTCTGCCATTCCAAGTAAATACTTCATGTGCTACCTTTAAACAATTCAAAAATTTATTACTCCTAATTTGTGTCAATGTTTTATAGCTCATGAGGAAGTATGTGGTGTTTATCTTTCAACCTTGTCATTTACTCTTGACAGACTTTCACCAATAGACTAGTGGCTTCATCCGCTTATCCAATAATTTTGCAAAAAGAGCTAGCAATGGGGTTCCCAGCCCCAGTTAATTAACTTTCATTAATAATTCTCTTCACATGTTTTGCCTTGATTCATCAGTAAGCAACTTAATTTTGCAAATAGACACTCCTTCATGGTATGTGAAATGTTGGAAGGCACCCGAGGATTCGGTTAGCCATGGATCACTACAAGAAAAGTTGCCATGGCCGACGAAGTTGAAGTCGCGCCGTGGTTGCTGGTGTACCATGGCCGACGATTTTGGGTCCCTCCGTGGTGCATGTCAAAACTTTTTTTCTCGTTTTTGAGGCCACCTAGCCCGACGAAAGCGGCCAAAACGTCGCGTATGGTGGCCCGGGACGTGGTGCATCGCGAATTCTCGGGTTCGCCGGCCGAGTCAACGCAAATCCGCACCACCCAGAAATGTAGGGCCCAGATGCATTATTTTCTTCTCGATCGCGCCATCTCATTCAACACTCTCCGATCGAGCCGTTTACGATGCAGGATCATGGGTCCCGCTTGTCATCCTCTATGAAGCAAATTTCTTTCTTTTCTTGGATTTTTTTGACACCCTGATTTCTGGCTACTTCATTTTTCTTTTGATCCCTTGCCGCCTTGGAAACGTTGAGACCGCTGCTGCTAAATGGGACCCGCATGTCATCCTCTATGTGCAATCAACTTTCTTTTCTTGGAGTTTTTTTTTGGCACCTCAAATTTGGTCACTTGCCTTTTTCTTTCGATCCCCGCCGCCTCTCAAACGGTGATACCGCTGTCGCTAACTCGGGACCCGCATGTCATCCTCTATGTACTATAAAACTTTCTTTTCTTGAATTATTTTTGGCACCTCATATTTGGTCACTTACCTTTTTCTTTCGATCCCCTGCCGCCTCTCAAACGGTGATACCGCTGCTGCTAAATGGGACCCGCATGTCATCCTCTATGTACTATAAAACTTTCTTTTCTTGAATTATTTTTGGCTCCTCATATTTGGTCACTTGCCTTTTTCTTTCGATCTCATGCCACGTTTGAAACGTTGAGGAACCTGCCGGCTCATGGGACCCGCATGTCATCCTCTATGTGCTATAAAAGTTTATTTTCTTTATTTTTTTTCACCCTCTGATTTTTGGCTATTTCCTTTTTCTTTTGATCCCCTGCCGCCTTGGAAACATTGGGTAAGCTGCTGACTCATGGGACCCGCATGTCATCCTCTATGTACAATCAACTTTCTTTT